>NW_014577111.1:36496-48999 GCF_000485595.1 Priapulus caudatus | reverse complement strand
TTAATTCTATCCAGAACTTGCGTGATACAGGAGTTGTTTTAATCTCAGAAGTTTCCTCTGATCTTTTATCATGGAGCAAAGTGCGCTGTTAGCCTTCTAAGCCTCTGTTATGTAAATTATACGCCTGAGTAGTCAACACGCGAAACTTATATTAGTAGACGCAACTCGCAAGCCATTCTTGCAGTGGTTGCACTAGTTTTTTAAAGCTGGTGATAACTGTGCGAGTAGGATGTTTAATCGGATGAGCGACCTTGACTATTGCCCATGACGACGGGACAATGACAAGATCTTTGCATTCCAAATGTTTAACGATGAGGTGACTGACGTTCCAATGACGACAGAGATGGTGTCGATGTTTACGTTGGTAGGATATAGGCAATGTTACGTCGGCTGAGCGGCGGTCTCATCGCTCTCTCTCCCTCTTGTGTGTAGATCGTGCTCTTACCCTGCGCATGTGTCCTCGCCTACCAACGCTCGCGTGCTGCAGTATAATCGCTAAGCACTACATCTGCTACCGAGCAACACTTTGTTCTCTTGACAAACCGTGCCCAGGTTGCTCGGTGATTTCTCGCTGCGATGTTGACTTTTCATGGTCTATGCTTGGAGAATCGTTCCTGACAGTGCAAGAATGAGTTACTCCAATGGGTCTAATCGTCTGCTAACAACCGAATACAAGGGATACCTCGTCATACTTAACAAACAAGACACCCAGCATTGTCGGCAACGTCAATTGGCCACCAATTCACAACCCAATTGATTTGAACAAAGTACACCCCTATAAATTTATAAGCCACCCAAGTGACCACGCTACGCTCTATCACCGTGTGGCACGCTTACAGCGGCATATAGACCTGGGCGGGCTAGATCCTCTGCGGTACACCCTCGCACGAGAATCAAACAAACAATTTGGAACTTCAATCACGAAAAAGACTATCCTCTTTCAACTTCTCGTCCGGATGTCTCGGGTGAATGTAGAATTGTGAGTCAGATCCGCTGAGGTGGTACTCCTAGGGAGAAGGGAGAAGGCGAAAAGCGTGTTCATTTGCTGAGTTTTGCTGTGAAGACCCACTGAGGAGTCTTCTCGTCTCCGTGATTTCCGGGGAGCAGCAGGGCCATCGCCGGTGAATGGGTTGACTGGAACCTAGTACCAAACACCTACTCGCATCACACAAGCAAACCAATGGCGCCCTCCTGAGTCGTTCCTCCAAGCCTGCCCAAAACTCTGAATTTTGGAGCAATGCCAAACCTTCAGAGGCAATTTATGAATGTCAAAATACTATATTGCTAAGCAGGTGCTATCTATCATGTCGATAATTACCCCGAACGCCCATAATATAAATAAATATACGCGCCTGTGTCTTGCATCCGACGGAGCAACATATAGACGCCGCGACCACCTCCGCTTCCGTTGCCACAGTCGCTCTTCACTCTGAGGGTAGCGGGAAAGTTAGAGCTACGTGTCGGACAGAGCTGAAGCAGGTCGAGTCCTATGAACCCTGCACGGAGGTCGTTGGTGACAGCCAAGAGTCTCCTGTGCCGGACGGAGAGCGGCTGCCCCGGCGGTCGCCACGAACAGACTGGGACCCACATGCCTCGGAGTCGTGGTCCGAAGCGCCTGGAGCAGCATCAGTGTCATGACGTATCCAAATTACCTGTCTCTCATCCAGCACGCTGCTGCCGGGCCGAGAAAGCTCATGAACTTAGCACTCGACGACGAGTCATAATGTGAAGTGTTAGGTAGTAGCACCACACTACCCGCATGCCGCAACTCCGCCACCGCCCACGCAGATGAGTAGTGCATAGACCCTACATCGCATGCAGTCGTAGCCCGCACCCCGCCCCAACATGAGGCGTTAGTATTAGTAATAAATTTGATCCCCTACTTCTAACCTAAATAGCTGCCGCCACACCTTTAATGCCTGAACAATTAATTATTACAGCTCCTGTGACCAGACCGAGAGGTAAACGATAGAACTAACATGGCGCATAGCTCATGACCGAACACTACGGCGCTCGCCGCAACATGAGAGTAGTAGGACCCTAACGCCTTCTTTTTGCAGCGTTACCCCTGGGCCCCTACACTATCTGTAGTCGTCTAGGACTTGTACTCAGGCGCCGCTGCAGCGGTAGCCCGCGCCCGCTCAGCTCGTCCCGCGCTCTGCTCTCACTTGCCTAGTCGTTAGACCTACGCCATCCCTGTCGCCACTCCTCTCATGCACCTATCTAGAAACCTACACCGGCACGCGCGTACCTCTCAGCAACTCGCCATACATGTTACTGCAGTAGGAATCCTAATCTCATGTACTCGCTTGACCCCTCGCCACCTGCCACGCATCACCATGGTCGTGCTACGCACTCGTCGCCAACACATGTAGTAGTCAGAACCTACATCCCATGCAGCGTACTCGCCTACTCGCTCCTCTCTACTGACTCTAGTAGTACTACACCGCATGCTCGTCTCTCCCCCGCGCCACACAGAGTAGTGACCTACGCATTGTCCCACATGAGTAGTAGAGACCTACACGCAGCAGCTTTACCGCGCCCACACTACACTGATGTAGTAGACCCTACACCGCACGCAGCGTTACCACGCCGCCTCCTCGGAGGTCGCTAGCACCCTCTGCGCGCTGTCTGCCCACATGTGCAGCTAGGTCAGAACCTACGCCGAAATGCAGCTACCACTGCGCCACTACCGTGTATACACTCCCTCACCGTGCTGGCCATGGTGCCTGCCTCGTCGTACCCCGCACAGTCGTACCTCGATGATCGAAGGTCAGCGTTGTAGGTGTAGCGTTGGCACACAGGGTACGTCACTCATGGTCGGGGGTCACGATAGCCGCGGTTTGTTCTTGTTCTCGCTGTAGCTTATGGCTGCAGACCCTCGCGCGCCATTTACTGCGTATGATTTCGCCTGATGCTGCAGCCGCGGTGTTGACGTACAGGGTACGGCAAGCATGATCCGTCTGTGATCTCGTTGAAGAGGACTTGGTTATATTGGCTACATCGTAGTGCTGCTACACCCTTCGCAGCATTACCGCGATGATCGTAGCTCGACGTTGCAGCCGCGGCGTTGGCTAACAGGGTATTCACGATGGCTGAGCGTGCTTTGCTGTGTTGCTGTTGCAGTTTACTCGGTGATGTGGTGTCTGCTGGAGATTGTAGCCGTGGCTGCCGATCTACTCGCACCAAAGTTTGTGGACAGTCTCAAAGCTGAGCAGGTAGAGGTAGTTGTGTGCGTGTGTTGTGCGTTGTCGCTGCGTCCCCCGGCGTCTCCGCTCATGCTCGGTGTGCGTGTGTGTGGTGCATGCCGTGCGTGCGTCGGTCGCATTCGCGTGCGTGTGTGGTGCGTATGCTGTGCTGGCGTGTGTGCATGACTGGTGTCCTGTGTGTGTCTGCGCGTTCGTGTCGTGGTGCATGGCATTGGTGCGTGTGTGCCATTGCGATGCAATGTGTCGGTAACTTCCTGCTGCGCTATATTTGTGTCAGCCCCCTCCATACAGTAAGTTCCTTCTATACCAGCCCACTGCCTCCCTCTCCTATACTCTCATCCTCAGCTACTTCATGTATGGACTAAGACCTGGACTGAGATCAGAATGTGCGGAGGCTGCTACGAATCCGTCCACTCTGTTCTGTTCTTCCTCCTGGCAACGGCTTCATGTGCGACATTCACCGCAAGTCGTGCAGAGGTAAACCGAAACACGTCAACGGACAAGGTAGGCTGTCTGCCCATAGTAAGCAGATAAGCTGTAAGGATGATAACTAACTAATTAATTACAGGTGGGCTGCTCTCCCACTGGTAGATGATTACTGTAAAGTATAACTAACTAATTAATTAACCGCAGGTTGGGGCTGTCCCCCATGGTAGTAATACCTGTCAAGATACTGTAAGATATAACTAACTAATTAATTAACAAGGTAGGGGCTGTGGCTGTCTCCCCATGGTAGCAGATACCTGTAAGATATAACTAACTAATTAATTAACAAGGTAGGGGCTGTCTCCCCATGGTAGTAGATACCTGTAATATACAACTAACTAATTAATTAACAAGGTAGGGGCTCTGTCCTCATCGTAGCAGATACCGGTAATATACAACTAACTAATTGATTAACAAGGTAGGGCCTGTCTCTCCATCATAGCAAATACCTGTAATATACAACCAACTAAGTAATTAACAAAGTAGGAGCCATTGCCCCATCAGCAGTTACCTGTAACATACAAATAATTAATTAACAAGGTAGGCACCGTCTCCACGTTGTAACAGGTATCTGTAATATATCACACACCATACACTGCATCAGGCCTCACACAGATGCATTAACCACACGTGTCGTGCATCAAACACATATCACGCATCATACTCGTTACGTGTCGCTTGTTACATGTTGTTCGTTACGTGTCGTGCATTACGTGTTGTTCGTTACGTGTCGTTGACAGACACAGGAGGTTCAGCACGGAGCGATGCTAGCATTGAGCTTCACGTTATCGCGGAGGCTGCGGAACAGTACCGAAGAGCAGCAGCAGTCGCCTCCTAATTATGCCAGCACTGCCGTGAGAGCTGTAGGTGAGTGTTGCCTCACTATACTATACTTCTATATCTACTGCTCTCACTCTACATATACAGCTCTCAGTCGCAACATATACAGCTCAGTACTGGAATTGTCAGTGTCACGTCACTCAGCAGTTTTTTGTACTCGCAAAGGCTTTTTAAATCTGTGCAGAAATCATCGCCATGAAGGGGGGTTAGAATACCTTAGAGATATTCCCTCTTTGCTCTTCCGTGTTTCCACTTCCATCAGCATCTGTAATTTCTCTTCTGCCTATTTGCTTCGATTAGCATCTGTAACCGCTCTTCCATCAATTACCTTTGATCAGCATGTGTAACTTGTCATCTGTGTTTTCACTTAAGTTCATCCATTTCGATCAGTATCTATAACCGCTCTTCCCTCTATCTGCTTTGATCAGCGTCAGTAATCACCCGCCATCATCATGCTTGCTTGCTTGCAGCGGCGTTTCTCAGCAGCACTAACGCAGTGCTGAGCGTGGGAGCCTGCTCCGCTATCGGGGAGATCGCTCGCAACATGCCGCTGCCGCTGCCCAGCGGTGAGCTAGAGACAGAGAGCAAGGAGATGACAAAGGCCTGCATTGTCAACACGCTGCTCAAGAAAATGTCCAGCTCTCAGGAACCCAACAGCGTACGTGAAACGCCGCTCTCTGTACCCGCCCTACACACGCATCGTTCCCGCCCGATTGTCTGTTTGCTGATTAGACACGGATGTGGTTTCTATAGTGTGTTTTACTAATGTAGTGCCTTGCTCATTTGCCAGTTTCTGGATGGATACTTTAGCTGTCTTTCACTTATTGTAGTATTTCCCTCTGCGCACTAAGTGGTGAGCAAAAATATTGATCGAAATGAGGTGATTGTAATATCTGAAATGTTGACATTATTTTCAACTTTGTTCTGTCACAAATTTAATTCGATGTATTGCATTAATCAGTAAGGACTGTAAGCCGGACTACACATGAGCAATAATAAAACTGCACACGTATAGAATTTTTGTAAAGTTTTTCATTGTAAGGATGTCATGATGGATAATCTAACTGTCATTAATTTCTGTGGCAGGTGAAAGAAAAGGCAATGCAGACTCTAGCAAATTTGTGTGTTGCTGATGATACGTTCCCGTGGAAACGCCATATTCTAGAAAAACTTCTCAGTTCACCACAGGTATTAATAATTTTTTCCGATGCCTATTTAGTTTGAGGCCAATGATTATTTCCTAAATGATTTATTTTGAGGCATTCGCATTTCTGTTTGGGGTAACTGGTTTTTTATCGTGCGACAGCCACACCAGATAGATCTAAACTTTGCCTGCGGAGATGCCCTCGTCTCTGCTGCTCTAGGAAGGAAGTCCGCAGCACGGCGTGACATGTGGGTGCAGTCCGAGAAAGATTTCCTCAAGGTTAGAGCCTGACTTCTACTGCTGCTGTCTATTAAGAGGGAGATAGGTAGAGAGAGAAAGAGAGAGACAGAGAGAGGAGAGAGACCGAGAGAGAGATGGTGAGAGTGAGAGTGAGATAGAGATAGGGAGAGAGAATTCAAAGTCGATAAAAGAAAGAAGGGGAGCGAGAAAGAGAGAAAGAGAGAGACAGATAGACAGATAAACACTAAATCAGTATAGTTATTTTGATAAGAGAAAAAAATTGATAATATTATTCCATATTACAGTGTTAAAGTGTGACGTTATAGATCCTGCGTGAATAACATCAACAATGTTTTATACAGGAGAATCTATCTGAGAAGGGTGATGATCACGTGTCCTGGCTGCTAGATCAGCTGCTAGAGAAGCTAGGAGGAAAGAGCAATGCTATCACCCGACAGGTAAAGCATCATAGGAGAGGAAGGGGGAGATGGGGAGAAGGAGAGGCAAGGAGAGAGAAAAGGCGGGGAGTGTTGTTGCCGTGTTGTTGCCGTGTTGAGATGTAGTAAAAAAACTTTTATCTAAGAAATAATTTATTATGACTTGTATTGCATTTTTCGTGTTTTTGTTGTTGATTGTATTCTTATGCTGGCTGTTGTGACTTTTCGGAGTTATAATGTTTCCTAGTGGATTTTAATGCTGGGCTTTGTAATGTTACAGTGTTTTGATATTTTCTAGTTTATTTTAAAGCTGGTTTTTGAAAGGTTGCAGGGTTGTACTTTATCCTATAGTGGAGTTTATTGTTTGCTGGTTGTAACGTTGCAGGCGGCGTGTGTGTGGTTGCTGTAATGTTGCGATATTGTATTAACATGTTTGCTGGTTGTAACGTTGCAGGCGGCGTGTGTGTGGTTGCTGACGCTGGTGAGTAAAGCTGCGGAACACGAGGCAGTGACAGCACGCCTCATCGACATACAGACGTCATTCATCAACATGCTCGCAGACACCGACGGTGGGTTGCCTACCTCCTCCTCCTCCTCCTCCTCCTCCTCTCCTCCTCCTCCTCCTCTCCTCCTTCTCCTCCTATCCTCCTCTCCTTCCTCCTCCTTCTCCTCCTCTCCTCTTCCTCCTCCTCCTCTCCTCCTCCTCCTCCTCCACCGTCGTAATTGCTCTCTACTTGCGGAATCACCAAGGGTCTAGATGTCACTATGGCGAGAGCCGTCCGTCCAACTTAGCATGGTGCCCTGACATTGTCGATTGAAGTGGAGCTGACATGTGCCCTGTATTAATAACATTTCTACTCTTGGGGCCCGTTGTCAGAAAGAAAAATTGGTTTTAACGTTAGCATTAACATTAACATAGCTTTAAGTTTTACGATGGTTCTGATAATGGGCCCCTGGTGTTGTTATTTTGGTACATTACACATTGCTAATTAATAGGAAAGGCAATAATTAGTTAATAATAAAACACCAGCGGTTATTTGTACTCGAGCATAGAATCAAATTGCTTTGATAACAGAACAGCCTAAGACACTGCTAAAAGTCGAATCGGAGAAAAAATCAGAAAGTCAAAAGCGGCGTTTCTCATCCCACCTGTGGTTGAATTCAGAAATCCAGATTGCTTGCACGTGACAGTCATTGAGGGCACGTGAGACTGATTGCGTGTGACAGAATGAAATTAATTACTTTATTTCTCGTTCCTTACCTTATTACTCGTTGCTGCAAAGCTGTGCTCTGTGCGTTGCGCCGCGGCCTCGCGTGGAACGTTCGACGTACGGTGAGATCTCCTGACTCTGGCTTGCGTTTGCAGAGCTGACGCAGGACGTGGCGAGTAAAGGTCTTGGCCTGGTGTACGAGCGAGGCGGGGAGGAGGCAAAGAAACAGCTGGTGGACCTGCTACTGGACACACTGATGACCGGCCGCAGGTGAGAGGGCAAGCGCAGACACGTGACGAGGCGTGTGATGCGTGCGCGTGTGCGAATTATTATTGTTGCTGTTTTGTTATGTTATTTAGTTGTATTATTGTACTTACTTGTATAAATACTTACTTGTTGTTGTTGTTGTTGTTGTTGTTGTTGTTGTTGTTGTTGTTGTTGTTGTTGGTGTTGTTGTCATTGATGTTGATATTATTATTGTTATTACTATTGATATTATTTTTATTTTTATCGCTGTATTACTCTTAGTCTTACACCCAGACACGTTAGGTCCCGTGTGGGTGAAATAGTGGGTGAATATGTATTTAGACAAAGTTATGTCTACTCCATCCAAATAGTTATTATTTGGTGTTAATTAATTCATATTAATTAATCAAGTGTCTGTAGCTGTTCCTGGCTTTTACTGCGAAATTGCTAATTGAATCCCTAGCCATCCTAAGTTGTGCATGCTTTTTGTCCATAAAACATACTTTCATTTTCATAGTGATACTGAATCGTTGTGTGGTTAGATTCGTCTCACTGAGTTCTCTAACATGGCTGCAATACAGGAAGAAAACTGAGGTGACAGATAACACCAAGATTTTTGAACCAGGAACTCTGGGAAAGGCACCTGGCGGGTAAGTATTGGGATCTGTTCTCACGAAGAAACTGTTTAACAGTTAACGTTAGAAATTTCGTGAATTTATCATATAATATCATATCAATTATTTAGTATACCATTTTTTCTAAAAAAATTCTGATGCACACACCTGTCGAATTTGCTTGGACCAAAAGGTCTACCCTTTTGTACATAGGATTTTAGGAAAACATGAAACGTTTTAGGGGTTCTTACTTTACATTTTAAATTTATAGTTTGCATGTAAAATGATTGTAAAATATTATTGCTAATGTTACTCATTATACACTATATGAGGTAATTTACTCATCAAAAATGTGTTCTGGTATTATATATGAATAAGTAGACAAGCAGTGTAAGGAAACACTAGAATCTTGTAATGAATATAATACACTACGCAGGTCTGGTAGTCTGACTACATACAAAGAACTATGCAGCCTAGCATCCGACCTCAACCAACCCGACCTAGTGTACAAATTCATGCATCTCGCCAACCACCACGCCATGTGGAACTCTAAAAAGGTACGACTTACGAAGTTTCTGCCACGGTGAACTTACAGCGTCATTTACGGCCCGTTACCCTTGCCACTAATTAATTGATTAATGAATAATTAATTAATAACACCACTACGAATAATAATGCGAAAAACTTGAAAATCACACTGGTATTTTTTTTTGCCAAGTGTCTATATTTGCGAGTGCACTGTATTTGCGAGGCGACTAGCCGCGTCGTTGCGCCATTGTGAATGCGCGCTTGTCAACCGACGCCTGTTTTGAGCGACGCTGCGCGGTTGCCGCTCGCCGCACAGTGCCCGTCATCTTTCTCCCCGTGGTTTCACAGGGCGCTGCGTTTGGGTTCACTGTCATCGCGACGCAGGCGCGCGATCAGCTCGAACCACATCTCCCCAAGATCATCCCGCGGCTGTATCGCTACCAGTACGATCCCAATGCGAAGATACAGCAGGCGATGACGAGCGTGTGGAACGCACTGGTCGCCGACAGCAAGAAAATGGTAAGTAGTCAGGAAAGAATGAGGAGACGTAACGTACGTTCTGCGATGTGTGCAGAAACCTTTGTTTATTCAGCAGGGAGTGTATTAGTTCTTGGCATAGTCATTGGCACAGGTTTTCTTAAGCAGGTTTGTGCGGCAGGGACTTGCATGTTCATCTGAAGGCAAAAAATAAATGAAATGATATCGGAAGTTTGATTTTGACATCAAATCTAAAAATTGCTTAATTTTGAGACTCTTTATCGCAGGTGGATTTGTACATGAAGGATATCCTGCAGGATCTAATATCTAACCTCACGAGCAGCATGTGGCGAATCAGGGAATCCAGGTATATGATGTACAAAACTACCGACATGTTTAAAAGCTTATTATACTGAAAATTAAATTGGGAATTATATATTATTAATGTAGAATTTATATTCAATTGATACTATCAGTCAATAATTAGTATTGTTTCATGATATGCCAGTCAGTGAATCATGCCGTATTTGAATAGATCTGTTATCTAACCTGTAATTGACATTGATGACCCACATGACCTCTGACTCCCTCTCCGTGACCTCTGCATGTCTCGTAGTTGCCTAGCGCTGAACGATCTGCTACGGGGGCGCCCCCTGGATGACGTCATACCGGAGCTTCCGACGCTGTGGCAGACGCTGCTTCGCGTGAGAGACGACATCAAGGAGAGCGTTCGCAATGCTGCCGACATTGTACTGCGCACCCTTAGCAAGGTCAGCGCCCCCTACTGGCAGCAGGCCGCATCGTGCATGCTCGGAGGGGTGGGAGCCGGGGGGGGGCGCCTACTAACCCTTAAACCAACGGAAAATATACCAGCAGAAAAGCGATGAGATATGATATTGTAGAGATGATGATTAAGGAGAATGTATAAAATACTCACTATTGAAAATCATATAAATATGGACCACCGGTGTAAATATATACCATTTAGTCTACAACTGTCCTTGCACCCAGTTAAAATTACTTCATATACGTTACACATTGATAGCTTGTGTACATATTTACGCTGTTACGAGTCTATATAATTATAATTATATAATGACGTAATTAAAATGATAATAATGGTCATTATAGTGGCGATGGATTGCTGCTTATCTTTACTTAACTAGCGTGTGCTACGTAACGTGTGTGTAGCGCGTGTGTAATCGTGCTTTTGCCCTCGCCCAGTGCTGCGTGAAGATTTGCGATCCAAACTACGGCAAGGTGGGAGGCGACGCGATGCGACAGCTGCTGCCTGTGTTGCTGAGTGATGGAGTCGGAAGCAGCGTCGCAGAGATCAGAAGCTTCAGGTAATCACGAGACGTAACGAGCTCTCGCCCGAGCACCCATCCTCGCAGCATCAGCATCCCAATAACATGGGGGGGGGGCCTGTCATCGCTAGAGACATTTAGTGAGAAGAAGAATTCTTCTTCTTCACGGGTGTAGTTAGTGATACTTTATATCGTTTATATAGTCCAAGTTGGGCAATGTAATGCTAACGAAGCTTACTACTAACTTTAGATATTAGTAGGACATAGTAGTAGTTAGTAGTTAGTAACTACTACTAGTAATGCTTTGACTCGTTTTTTCATATTCATCATATCCAGGTTGCAGCTAAATTGTTTGTCCTGGGTTGGGGGAAAAGGCTGCAAAGCCAGGTGCAATATGCATTCTGTTCAGTCGACCGTGGGCAGATGGCATTGCTTCTGCGTAGGGATGGGGACAACACCTGCATCTGTTACCAGGGTTGTTAGTGCTTCTCTCTGTGTGTCCTGCAGCTGCATGCTGATGGGTGTAGTGACTGATACTTAGGTTTTTATAATATTTGAATCTAGGGTCGTAGCTAAACTCATCCTCCATCCATTCACTCGTCCTACATTCATTTCTTGTGGCAAAGCACGCACGGTCTGCGGTTAGCACACTCAAGTCTGCTGCCCACAGTGTTAGCACACTAACATCTTATAGTCCTACAGATCGTATGGCATATAAGAGCTTTCGCTTTACATCTTATACATACTTATCAGCCCCACTTTGTGTCATGTGTTTGCTGCAGCCTGCAGACGCTGGTGAAGCTGAGTAAGAACGCGGGACCACTACTGAAGCCACACATAGCCGTGCTCGTCGCCGCGCTGCTGGAAGCTCTCAGCGAACTCGAGCCGCAGATGCTCAACTACCTGAGTCTGCACGCCGCGCAGAGCCAGGAGACGCTGGACAAGGTGTGTGAGGGGGAGTGTGTGTGCATGCGTGTGTGCGTGTGTGCGTGCGTGTGTGCGTGTGTGTGTGTGTGCGTGTGTGCGTGTTGTGTGTGTGGTCATGCGTGTGTGTGTGCGTACGTGCGTGCATGTGCACGGCGGCTGCGCAGCGTGTGGTGTTTGTTGTGCGTGCGTGTGTGTGTGTGCGCATTTGTGTGTGTGGTGCATGTGTGTGTGGTGTGTGTTGTGTGTGCGTGTGTGTTGTGTGTGTTGGTGGGGCGTGCGTGCGTGTGTGTGTGTGCGTGTTGTGTGTCGTGCGTGGTGTTGAGCGGGAGGTGTGTGTGCGCGTATGCATTCGCGGTGTGGCAGCAACGCACACATACTTTATGCATGCATGTGCATTATGCTGTGGCAGTGCTATGCTGATGTGCATGCATCGCTGATTGTGCATGTGGCATATACATGGTGGCAGTGCTGATGTGCATAGTACATATACATGTGTCATCGCTGAATGTGCCATTGCTTATAATGTGGCAATGCTGATGTGGGCAATGGTGCTTATTACCATGTGGATGCTGATGTGCATGTGCTTAATACCTGGTGGCATGCTGATGTGGCATGTGCCAATATACATGTGCGATGCTGATGTGGCATGTGGCATATACATGTGGCATGGCTGATGTGCATGTGCTTTATAGCATGTGGCAATGCTGATCGTGCATGTGCATCATACATGTGTCATGCTGATGTGCAATATGCTTATGCATGCATGCATAGCACGGCACGTTATGTCATATTATGTGTGCATGTGTGTGCGTGGCGTGCGTGCGTGCGTGCGTGGCG
>NW_014577111.1:20669-36471 GCF_000485595.1 Priapulus caudatus | reverse complement strand
GCGCTATAAAGTACGATGGCAGATGGTGTAGTTCTCTCTTTCTTTCTCTCTCTCTTCTCTCGTCCGGTCTCGCTCGTCTCCTCGTCTCGTCCTCTCTCTCTCCCATTCCACTATCTCTCTATCTCTCAAGCTTCTTTTCTCTGTCCTCTGCACCACATCTCTCGTTCCATCTTATCCTAATCGCTCTAATACTGTGACATTGTCTCTCTCATCGCTCTCATCTATCTCTATCTCTATCTCTCTCTCTCTCTCCTCTCTCTCTCTCTCTCTCTGTCCTCTCTCTTCTCTCTCGATCTCTCTCTCTCTCTCGTCTCCCTCTCTCTCTCTCTCTCCTCTCTCCTTTCTCTCTCTCCTCTTCTCTCTCTCTCTGCTCGTCTCGTCTCAGTCTCGTCTCCCCTGTCTGGCTGTGCTCTCTTCTTCTCTCGTGCGTGCGTGCGTGTGTGTAAGGGAGGGAAAAGACCATGTGAGAGGGAAAGAGAGGAGGATTTGGTGGTGGGAGGGAGAAAAGGTGAGAGAAAGAAAAAGTGTGTGTGTGTGGGGGCAACAGAGAAGCAAGCAAAAAGGCAAGGAAGGAATATGCGCACAAGCAACATTCATTTATGACTAGCGTGGCTGTGTAAATACAATTTATCAAGTAGACAAAGTCTGTAGACTGCTAAAATGGGTGCTGACTGGCTAAATGTTCTGTCTATGAAAATGTCGAATTTTCAATAGTGTCAATCGTTTTCAATTTTCAGTAGTTTTCAAAAATGTAGAATATTTTCAACAATCACTCTCACCTTTTGCTGAACGAACGTTTGCACGTTTGTCGAGTTCTTTGTGGGTATCCGTATCTAATTCTTGGAGCTGACCTTGCCAGACATTTCAAGCATTACTAACGACTCGCACCTGTATATGTGCGTAACGTCACTGTTGTTGATTGTTTACAGCTGGACAGTCAGAGAGTGGCCGTCTCAAAACTTTCGCCGATGATGGAAACCATTAACATGGTAAGGAAGGGAACCAGGGTGACAACAAAACCATGATCTCTTATCAAATCCAAATTATTATATAATAATTAGATATATTAATATATAAATATTTATCATAATTATTAAGTACAGATCCAAACGCCCAACCTTAACGGCGCTCAATAATCTGGCATCCAATAAGGGGTAAAATAATAAACTGCAAACAACGATGTAAATGGGACAGTGTACTGAGCATCTGTTTGCATTTTCTGCTACTTTGTGTTTAGGTAGTGTACTTTATGTTGAGTGGTTTGTATTGCATACCGTGAGTGTATCATGGATCTGTACGTGTGCGTGCGTGCATGCGTGCGTGCGTGCGTATCATAGACGTGTCTCACTGTATCAGTGATCATGGTGTTACGTGTGACCCCCATCTGTCTGTCTGTATGTTGCAGTGCGTGCAGTACGTGGATGAAGGAGTGCTTACTGAACTAGTGCCTCGACTGTGTGACCTCATTAGAACCGGTGTTGGACTGGGAACCAAGGTGAGATCTACCCTCCCTATCTAGAGTGTAGTGTAGCGCTAGCAGATCTGAAATGCCATGGCAGACGACGGCCTACCACTGTCGCTGCGGCACCAACCGAACAGATATTACCCATATACTCTGTCTGGTGTGATTGACAGGCAGGTCTAGCCAATCAGCATCGAGATCGATGTTGCCTAAGAGTCAAGACAGTGCCTAGCATCGGAGTATCACTGCTGCTGGGAGAATGGATTTTTAATTGCAAATTTGCTCCTCGCTTTTAACGCTTCTGTTACTTAATGTGGCAGATTTTCGTAAACGTAATTCTCATTTTGTTGTGTTGGAGCGCTGTTGCTGCGACAATGTGAATGTTATTGTCATGGCGGATGGCTATTAGAAGCATGCTCTTTTGTTATTTCCTCAGGTTGGCTGCGCAAACCTTGTGATTTCACTATGCTTCCATTCACCGCAGGATCTTACAGCTCATACAGGTAGGTTGTCTGTGTTGTACTAGTAATAAAAATATAGCAGCTACAATAATATGCTCCACACACACACACGCATGCACGCACGCACGCATTCACGCACACATATGGTCTGTGGCAGTTACCCAGTGGGTGTAACTGTCACCGCCAATAACTGTAGCAGGATTGATGTGTTGGCTTGTGTCACACAGTAGTGTGAGTATTGTCTATGTGACACACTACATTGATTTGTTAAGCTATAGAGAGAAGCGTCACCAAAGGGAGGTGTTGATCCTGACCGCTGAGCGTGGATTTTGCGTGCAGTTCTGCGGCAAGGCGCACGCGACTGCGGGCACGTCCTACGAAAGTGTAACGCACTGGCCACTATATGGATCCGTGCGCGAAATTCGAAGGCCGGCGCACGGATCCATATAGAGGCCAGCGAACACTCGAATTTTAGTTATATAAAGACCATATCATCATTGCAATAGCAGACTAGGTCAGTTGAGGAAATAACACACACACACGCACACGCACACGCACACACACAAAATGGAAGAGAAATGAGAGAGTAAAACGACGTACCTAGGTCCGATCAGATAGGTAAGTGTAACATGTTAGTACACGTAAACGCAAGGCGGATTATCGCCTCCTATGGGGGACGCCTCTAGTATCTCTAGCTGCGGTGGACTGTAACGTGATGATCAATGCAGAACTCGTCTACTAGTATTTACAAACTAGTTACTTAGCAACGCTTATAAACAGACACGCCGAGCTGGCCGGTGCCAGCCTGGCCGGGTTTGGAGTACCGGTAATTAATAATCACAGTAAATTTCCCCAGCAACAGAGCTCGGCTATGCTAGGAACGTGCGTGTGACGAAATCGTGATTGGGAGAGAGAGAGAGACAGTCTAACACGCGTATAACGCACTTACGCTATGCCATATGCCACATGTTCCGGTGTAGACTATAGGCACGCCACTGCCGCTCGTGTAAAAACTCTTGGTGCATGACGCGGCGCGTTGCTCGGCTAGCGGCCACGTCACCGAATAAACATCGTGATTGGCATTCGGTGGGCGTAGTGATTGACGTGAGCGAGCTAGCCGACTTCTTTAAGGAAATGCGGCTTATCTTAGACGCGCGCGAACGTTAAACATACTTTATATACCGTTTGGAACTTGCCATCGTCAGTCCAGTGCGAAATCGCCGTCGCCGGGGGCCCCGTTTTCGCGAAGAGCGTTTCAGACCCCCGATATGGGGAAGCTGTTAAAAGTGATCGAAGGGGCGGCGTTGTTCGCTATCGGGGCGTGGCCTTGTCGCGCGTCTGCGCTGTCGCGCACCGGGGGCTGCATCACGTCAAGATTCTAGTCTATAAACATGGCCGCTAAGGTGTTAGTGGCGTTCATGTGTTTGTTGCTGCTGAGCAGTTTTAATGACATTGCTGCAACGAATGAATGTTCACATCCAGGAAAGCTGATGAAGGCTATGCTACATGGACTCACGGATAGAAATGCTACAATTCGCAAAAGTTACGCACAAGCTCTTGGTCATCTAGTCAAAGTAAGTATTTGTAACTTGTAATTTAGACTAATAACTAAGTAATTGTAATACAACTTGTAATTGTAGTTTGTAGTATTTTTTGGGGGGGGGCACACACGATTGCTTGCATCAAGTGGTTTCCGTAAGAAAAACGGTTTCCTATGTTTTCTTGTATTTTTATCACAGTAATGACATATATTTGCACGTTTAGTTCAGTCTCTCATCGTCCATTGCTAATGGTACTTCTAGGAAGCCTTACAAGAATAAGTTATTATTTTCAGTGTGCGAGAGATGCCAGTGTTGGTAAGCTCTTAACAAAACTCAGAAGCTGGTACATGGAAAAAGAAGGTAGGCGCATACCGCAGTCCTTATGTAAGAATTTGTGTGTATGATTGCATGTATATGTACATCCATGCATCTGTGTCTGTAATGCGTGTGTACGTGTGTGCATGCATGCATACATGTATGTGAATGTGTGTGCATACCTGTGCGTGTGTACATGCATGTACACGTGTCCGGGCGTGTATACGTGCATGCGTGTATGTGTGTTTCTGTGAGCGTACATGTGCGTGCGAGTATGTGTTTCTGTGAGCGTACATGTGTCGATGCGTTTGTGTGTATACATTTGTCAGAGATGCCAACCACTACGATTTATTCGTATTTTATAAGAATTTCTATTTCTTTTGCACCACTACGACCAGTTTGTATCAAACTACGAATTTCACTGAGATCCAAAAAAAATTTTTTTTGGTCAATTTATTGTTATTTTTGACCCTCAGAATGCAGGAAATTGCATCTCAGAATCAAAAATTTTTCCGGGGGGTATGCGTGACCCTCGAACTACTAATTTGATGGCCAGGAACTACAGATTGCTTCAAATATGTGTTGGCATCTCTGAGCGCGCGTGTATGTGTTTCTGTGAGAGCGTACACGCACGCTGCGTTGTGACGTCATGCGCTTCGCTGTCGTTGCAGACGAGTCGTTGAGGCTGGCGGTTGCCTACACCCTGCAGGCGATTAGTAAGAACAGTCCTGACGTGATGCGCGCCTATGCGACCCAAGCTGTTCCTCTCGTCTACTTCGCAATGCACCGCAAATGGGACAAGACAAAAGGTGAGCCACCACCTCTGTTTAGTCGTAATAACGTAAAATGCTTCTAGTTATCGTGTAGAAATATCTAATTATCATGCTGGCTTTAGATGTTAGATAAATGTGAAATTCTCACAGGAAACATGAATTGTCAGGTGTGAACAAACGAAGTAAAATACGTAGAAGGCTAGAATTTTGAATACTTGCCCCCTATCGGCTGGTGTTGTCTGGAACCCTTGTAACGAGGAACTGTTGGTGTGTCAGCCATGCGTGAGACTAGTAAACTCGGTAACGTTAGGTGTGTTTACACCCATCATGAGGCTCACTAGCAAAACCAAGCTCTCTCCCTCTCTATCTTTCTCGTCAGGAGAAACGGATGCAGAGCAGTCCATCTGGGAGGATGTATGGTTGGAATCCACTCCAGGTGCGTGTGGTCCTGCTTTCTATTATTCCTTATCGACGTTTATAATCTTTAAACATCAACTGGATTTGATTAATGTAGTGAGTGAGATTGTAAATTATAATATATAATTGTAATGTATAGATAATGATGTTAGACTTTAACAGCTCTTAGCCAAGCAAGATAGCTTGGTGTGCATGCCACCGCTACACGTGCTATTTGTTGTTTATTTCTCAGGTACGGAAGGTGGCATCAGGTTGTACATAGAAGAGCTGGTAGAGATAACACAGGCCGGCCTGGAGTCAAACTCATGGCCCATGAAAGCGCAGGCAGCTTCCGGAATCGAGATGATAGGTGAGTGGTGCATGGCGGTATAATTATGTTGCCTACGTTTAACATTAGAGAAGATGCTCACGCCGCAGGGCAAACGTTTAACGCACGCGACGCCATTGCTTTCACAACGATTTCTCGTCTGCAACATCATATAATGCAACGCTGAGTGAAGATTCGATCGTATCTCGTTCGATTGGGTATTTTATCGTATTAACTACCAAGATTCTGCTATGGTAAAGTAGCTGCAGTGATAGGATATGTTTCTGACAGGGTGTCTTACATGTAGTGCTACTCGGGGTGCACTCCTTCATTCATTATTCATTCATTCACTTATTCGGGGTTCCTTAATTAATTCAGTCCAGACTCTTGTCATTGGTTTTTCACTAATGCCTGTGCAGTCATTTCTCATCCGGTCAGTGCTATTGTGACCAAGCTTTTCTCATCATAAGTTATGGTCACATGTTCTTATACCTTTATAACGATGTTAATCCTGGGATTCCCCGTAGTTCTTAACTTTAGTCACTGATCACATCTGTATCGGTATGACGTGTTTTTTCCCTTTCTGCGGTACACAGCAAATAAGATGGCAGGGAACTTGGGAGCGCCCCACCTCGGCAAGCTGCTAACGGCATTGATCGCCGGACTCGCGTCGCGCACGTGGGATGGCAAGGAGGCCCTGCTGAAGGCAGTCGCTGCAATCTGCACCAACTGCAAGTACGTCCACGGTCGCTCGCTCGCTCGCCGGGCAAGCTGCATGCGCGAGTGTAGAGAGAGTGCACGCGGGAAGGGTTTGTTACGCATGTAGAGAGAGAGCACATGTGAAGAGTTTGTGACGCGTGTAGAGAGAGCACGTGCTCGCTGGCGGCCAGGTGTATGTGCGCATAAGAGAACGTGTGTAGGAGTCATGACGCGTGTTAGGAGCAGAGCACAGTGATCGCGTGCGACCAGCCGTCGTTGCGCGCATTAAGAGAAGTTGTAGTAGGATTGCGTGACGCTGTAGAGAGAGCACGTGCCTCGGCTGGGCCGGCCGTGTGCAGCGCATGTAGGAACGTGTGTAGGCAGTCGTGACGCATGTAGCAGAGAGCACGATGCTCGCGGGGCCAGCCGATGAGTGCGCGCATTAAAGAACGTGTGTAGATTGGTGACGACGTGTAGACGAGAGCACGTGCCGTCGCGTGGTCGCCGGCGCGTGTGGCGCATTAAGAGAACGGTGTAGGATTCGGACGCTGATGAGAGAGAGTACGTGCTCGCTGGGCCGGCCGTGTGCGTGCATTAAGAGAACGTGTGTAGGATTCGTGACGCGTGTAGAGAGAGCACGTGCTCGCTGGGCCGTCGTGCTGCCGCATTAAGAGAACGTGTGTAGGATTCGTGACGCATGTAGAGAGAGTCACGTGGCTCGCTGGACGGCAGCCGTGCGCGCGCTATAAGAGAACGTGCGTGGATTCGTGACGCAGTGTAGAGAGAGCGCGCTGCTCGCTGGGCCACGCCGTGTGCGCGCCCCATTAAGAGAACGTGCGAAGGATTCATGACGCATCTAGAGAGAGCACGTGCTCGCCGGACTGGCCGTGTGGGAGCATTAAGAGAACGTGCGAAGGTTTCATGACGCATCTAGAGAGAGCACGTGCTCGCCGGACCGGCCGTGTGCGTGCATTAAGAGAACGTGCGTAGGATTCATGACGCATCTAGAGAGAGCACGTGCTCGCCGGACCGGCCGAGTGCGCATATGGAGAGGACAGGGTTTGTGACTCGTGAAGGTTTCGTGTCGCGTAGGGACACGTACGGACGTGCGTACGCACGTTGGGAATTATTTGTTCTCTCCGTAAAACGAGCGTCGAACTTCAAAATAACCATTCGGTCTCAAACGATGAAAGCGCTTTTCGACAACGCCGACGACGACAAATCGATTATCGAAAACAACCGTCGCGTTGGCAGTTACTCGGGCTGAACTGCTCGCCTTATTCATATTAATATTTAGTCCTCCGACACTAACATCGAGATCCCTGCTGACCCCCTCTCTCTCGGCTTACCTCTCCTCAGGCACGCGTTGTCAGCGAGCGTCGAGGGGCAGCCCAGCGTGGAGGAGCTGCTGGCGGCCGTGATGCGTGAGTGCCGCAAGGATAAACTCGGCTACAAGCTGGAGGCGGTGCGTGCGGCGGGCATCATGGTCGACGAGTTGGGAGAGGACAGGTTCACGCAACTGTGGGAGCTGCTACTGCCGTCGCTTCGCAAGGTAACCGCTGCCGGCGTGCGTGCCGAAACACTTAATCAAATTAAACTAGAAGTTATAATTAAAATGAAAATATAATTTTCAATTAATTAATAAAAAATAAATATATAAATAAATAATTAATTCGAATTTATGGGTCTAAATACTAGTAAATAGTAATGATAGTTATGTGGCGTCTAGCATTCATTGCTGTGAGAATGATCTCCGTGCTATCGCGCTGCCAACAGCTGTGAATTAGGCTCCTTTTAAAATCGGGGGGCGGGACGTCAGAAAAATCCCAACTGGCTATGACATCCTAAGTCCAGTATGCTGTGACTCTTACATGTGAAGTGTTGTGTAAAAGCTATGACATCATACACTTGATAATCCTATTACGATGTTTCTGACAACAGACCACTGCCTGATAAATAAACGGCTGCAGGTTGGCTGCTGTACATATGTCTAGTGTATGAGTTTGATTTTGATACCATATACAATCAGGTGATTATTATACCTATAGGTGAACAGTATGGTACAAAATCAGTATGTCTAGATTGGTATAAATCTAGTATATATTTCAGTAAGCTAGACTTGCCTTCAATTTAATTTAATTCACATGACTATTTAGTATTCCGATGTTTGTTTGACAGGATAAATCAAAAAATGAAGACAGTGATTCTGATGAGGAGGTTTCCAGCAAAAGCTCAAGGGTTACCATGAAACTAGATTTCCAAAGTGTGTCATATGAAGCATTAGGGAAAGCGTGGCCAAAGCAACCTGCTACACAGGGTAGGCACATCTTTGCTTACATGGGCAGAGATGTTTTTACTGTCATGTACATGTTACATGTATGTATATGTAATATGTATGTATTATCAAAGTATTATTAGCTCTTGATTTTATATGTGCATGTTACATATATACATACTACAATTACGTGTATATGTTACATGCACATGTTATATGTAGACATACTAATGTTACATGTGGAAAATGTTTCTAGCACTTGAATGTACAAAAATTGCTTATGCATATTATTTTAAAAGTAGTATATATTGTAAGGTGTTGCTGTGCTGTCTGATACGTCTTTTTCTTCACAGATATGTGGCAGGAACAGTTCTGTGAGTTGCTGGTGTGTGAATTGCCAAACACAACGTGGAAAGTCCAATTATCAATCCTGCGAGCAATGCAGAGCTTTATATCTAGGTGAGTCATCTAACATAATGACCATGTCACACAATTATTGCTTATACATCACATATACAGCCTTGATGTTCTTATCTAAGCTAGCTTATACAACTGTTATAGCAATGTTATAATGTATGGTTAACCGATTCCAAACTTTTCTGTTTCACCTTAATTATGTTCGATCTCTGAAGATTACATGTGGGGCAAAGTATTAAAACAATCCACAGAATATTCAGTAGAAAGGTGTTATATTTGGACATGCACCTAGTTACAGATTTGAAATCAATTCTGTGTGATCTTTCCTCATTCTAGTTTGCTTCCTCTTTGATCATGTTTCATGCACTTCACAGATTGTGTGTTTTGGAGAGCTCTGAGAACATAGAGAAACATGAACAAGTTGTGCTGAAGCTAGTGTCACAGATAGTACCCCCTGTCTGTCAATCTAGTGGTAAGTTAATATAAGCTTTCTGCATGGCTGTGAATCAGAAACTGTCTCAGTTAGAATAAGAAATGCATCAATGTCTCCAGACTCCTTGTGCTTTCCTTGCAGCACACTCGTTTTGGTGTCGCTTTTTATCTTGCTCACGTTTAGTCCCCATGGCAAATTTATTTTGTCATTGTCTGAGTGAACGTCATTGGGAGGTGGCAGTTCTGAATCGTTCGTTGCGTAATGCGATCGTCTTGTCTACTGTTCACACACATAAATGTGTGTCAACCGTGTGTTTTGAACTTGTGGTTTAATCTATTGGAATTATACTGGACATCGATGCTTGAGTGGTCAGTGTTTCTAGATTTTCCTGATTGGTTTTGGGATTTTTACTAGGTATCTGCATGCTCATTTATTTATTATTGTCCTTGTTGTTTTTGTGATTGGTCTTATGGAATTATGTCATTTGTATTGCTTTGGTTTGTTATTAAATTTTTATTTGTTTTATAAATAATTGTTCTTGTAATTGGTCTGTTCGACTTGTGTCAGTTGTATTGTTTAGTTGGTTTATTATTATTTCCTCACAGGCATAGCAAAGTATGCAGCGGTGCGCACGGAATCAATCACCGTTTTAGAAAAACTGATTGCCAAGCTGATAGCCGCCGATCGATTAGCAATTCTTCCGGAACCACTCTCCAGTCTGATAGATGGCGCCCTCACAGCGATGGCGACCGACAACCAACCGGAGCTGAAGCATCGGGCAGCAGAGCTGCGCAAGAGCTTAACGACTAGCAAATAGACGAGATCCCAATGGAAGCGGGGATTCCGTTGCGTCGTTTACCTCTCTGTTACTGAGAGAAGGGCTTGCAGTGGTTTTAAGAGATTGTTCTTGCGCTAGCCTGAGAGAGAGAGAGAGAGAGAGAGAGAGAGAGAGAGAGAGAGGAAAAGGCCAATCAGTGGGGCTAATGTCTTTTCGATTCCTTTTCGTAGTAGCAGCGCTGACTGCGCACGGGCGGTGGGAGCGCATGCACGTGCGACGATGGGAGTGGAATCGCGTTGGGGGTTTTATATATCACCACTTGTCCGAGTCGACAGATGTCAGCGTTGCATCTCGCGGTGAAGTCTGGACGGACGCCCCTTCACTCTCGTCGATGCCTTATGCGGTACGTCGCTATCACTATTTATATGAAGCGTGTTGGCATATACGGATACGTTATATCGTATACGTATAATTTACGAGATGCTGGTAGTGTGTGGTCTACATGCTCCCACTGAGCTCGCCCGCTCTAGTTTCTGCTTTGGCTGCCACCTTGTCTGTAATATTGGGAATCGTCTCTAGCTTGTGTGAGAGCTGTCCTCGGTTACTGAGCATACATGCTAAAGACGTCATACAGACATACGGTCTACAGACGTATACATGCGCGTCGCTGACGGTGTGTAACGCATAGAAAATCTGGTGTCACGAGCCGCGAGAAGTTTTTACCGAGAGATCGTCGTTCCTCGTTCGCGCATTTCGATTGATATGTTCGAAGCGCGATGGCTGCTGGTGGTGGTAGTGAGTTCAGGGTCCGTTTGAAGTAGCTAGCACTGCATTTCTGTCTGCATTCTGTGTGTTCAAGCTCTCTATATATGCAGTATGAAGTTTGCATCGTAACACGTTCGATTTCGATGACGCGACTTCGTTCCATATTCGTGATTCAAACATGGCTTGAAATGACGTGGTCTTGTATTTAAACACCCATAGCGTGTGTATTAAAGGCATACTAGGCCCATTGATTATGCAATGTTGACGAATGCTAGAGTAACTGGCACCTTGTGTAGTTAATAAGTACATAACTTTATAGCCAAACGCGTATTAGTTTGTCCAATATCACTGCTGGTTACATTACAAACAAGACTTGAAATCGGTTATTGATATATATCAACGTATCATTTACGTGCCGTAAATGTCATCCAGGAGTCAAGCGATGACGTAAACATTTGTGCGGCCCGTATGTTTTGGACGCCAGATGAAATGGAGGTGTCAGCGGTGTAACCACGGCCACGGACTAAACATGGAAATGGAGTAAAACACACGTACTAATCACTGACGCACGTGGACAGCCCTGACAAAAAGTTCTTTATCACGAGCGTACATGTTTACGAAATCACTGATGATAGCATTGCGTACGGTCGAGCATGCGTGCGAAAATGTCCGGTGCACTATAAATCTGTATCACACTCGCTTCGCCGGCAGCGGTTTGAAACTGTAAACAACTGATTTTTGGACTGCGGATTTCAATTAGACATTTCTTAGTAACCAGCAGTGATATTGGACAAACTAATACGCGTTTGGATGTAAGGTTATGTACTTATTACCTACACAAGGTCCCAGTTACTCTAGCATTCGTCAACATTGCATAATCAATGGGCCTAGTATGCATTTAATTACGTCTGTAATGCGGTGAGTGTTCCGGCATGGCTATGTGATGACTAAACGTGAGATATTACGTGACTGCGGTTGTGTTACACAACACACTGTCGTGCAATGCAGTCTAACATGTGTATATATAAGGTACACACAAGTAAAACGTCAAGTGTCCTTTATAGACAGCTGTCCGTTCTATAGAAGTGGTTTCACTGTGTAACTGCCACTCAATCGAAGCACCAAGTGTCCTTCATAGATGGGTGTGTGTGCAATAGAGGTGACCGCTATATATATAATAATCTCTCACTTGTTAGCAGAGCTGTAAATTGCTTGTTAGAAAGTTTGTTAGGAAACCAAGTTGGCGACCTTTGCAGATGAAATTATGACCTTCATGTGACCTTTACAGTTAACGCTGAGCACATGGTGAATACATGTGTTCATGGTAACCACTTGAACCGTCTGCTAATAATTAACTATGCTTGTTATCCATAGCCTGATTTTCTTATATCCCTGGTATTATTTTATTGTGCATTCATATCGAGGTTTAGTGATGGCAACACAGGTTACATTGAAAACATAAAGCATGCGACACTTGGGAAGGTAAATGTGTTTCTGATGACTCAGAACATAGATGGACTAAAACCTTTCATAAAATACTGAAAATGCACGCGTACAGGGTTCTTCGTTTGACGCATTTTCACTCGGATTTTGCAAATCGACCGTATCAGCGATTAGCGATTCTCTTTTCCGCTGTCACTTGTTTATTCATGTAGGAGTTGTGCAGCGCCTTGATTCAGCGAGTGGCTCGCGTGAGGTGACACGGTGACCTTTTTCTATGCTGTTGTATGCGTCACGCAGAGCTAGATGGGAGGTGTATAGTATGTGCATATCATAATGTAATCAATTGCTTCTCGTGATGAATTGCTTGTGTGTAAACAGCACATTCTTAAAACCTCGTCTCATATTAAAAGGGCATGAATAATATCAAGAGCTCGTAATAGAGAGCTTTCTCATAATAGAGAGCTCATAATGAGCTCTTGATAATATCTTGTATGGGACTATTACAGATATAGCGATATTTATATATATATAACCAGCTTCGTATGTGACAGTATGGGCTTGATTGCTGATTTCGAATGACTGACAAGGTACTAATGGAAATGTAAGTGTGGGTGTGTAATAAGGAAACGAGTTATTGTCATTGCATTCATTGTTGCTTGTTAGTTTCATTTATTAAATATAATGATCAAGAAAACCCTATTTTCTAATCTGCTATCTCGTGTAATACAGCAACACGAAGGTACTCGCCTTAGTTTAGACCACAGCCAGAGAGAGAGAGAGAGAAAGAGAGAGAGAAAGAGAGAAAGAGAGAAAGAGAGGGAGGGAGGGAGGGCGAGGAGCAGGGAGAAGATGGTCGAGAGAGGGGCATGAGGGGCGGAGGGAATAGAGGTGAGATGAGGAAGAGGGAGAGCAGGGAGAGATGGGAGAAGAGAGAGAGAGATACTATATCACCTCTCTCTCACTCGCTCATCGTCTCTCTCCCCTCTCTCTCTCTCTCTTCTCTCTTCTCTCTCGTCTCTCCGTCATCGCCTGGTTCTCTCTCTCTCTCTCTCGTCTCCTCTCTCCTCCTCTCTCGTCTCTCTCATCTCCTTCTCTTCTCTTCTCTCCTCTCCATCGTCTCTCGTCTCTTGGTTCTCTTCCTTCCTTCTCTCTCTATATATATATATATATATATAAGAAACAGAAAAAATAGAATATATAAAATATATAAAAATAAGAAATAATAATATAAATATAAGCTGCGTTCACACGAGGATTTCTGTTCCGTACTAAGCGTTCACACGGTAAAACTAGCCAGAGGGCGCTCACGGAGAGTGCATACCTCCGCCAGCATGTAACATGTATGTGCATAACAGCTGGCTCGCTGCTGGCTGCTGCTGACTGAACGCCCTAAGGCGAGCTGCTGCTGACTGGACGCCCTAAGGCGAGCTGCTGCTGAATCGATCGTGCGAACACTAGTGGCTACACACACACACACACGAACACACACACGAGACCGATTACATTACCTCCTTGGCGGAGGTAAATATTCAAGACTTATACGCGGCTTAGCAAGTACCGTACTGAAATACGAGGCTGAAGCGATTCCGCGCTGAAACATTCGGAACCACGCTGGCCGAGTATTGTCTGTCGTGTGAACGCAATTCGAGGCCTCTTACTGTAGTGCGCTTACCTAGACTGGTACCCGTTCGCTACACGACGTTAGTGTAGCGTGTGGAACTGTCGACCGGGTACCAGTCTACATTATACCTAGCCAGCTAAGCATCGATTCTCGTGTGAACGCTGCGGGTTGTGTTAGCACGGTATTTCAGCCGAATTCAGCACCAGATAAGTACGGAACCAGCAAGGCCGTGTATTTCGTGTGAACGCAGCTATAGATATATGAAATAAAAAATAAAACAAATATATACAATATATATGCGTGTGAAATAGAATTATCATATATTATTATATATATATTAATATTAGAGTAATGATTTAAATTTTAATTTTAATTAATCCCCTACTAACTCATAACTTCGGAGGTACCAACAGACCAGCGGAGGGGGTAGGCAAAGTACGGTGGTGAAGCGTGTGGTACACTGACGCCAGGTAGGCATAATGAAGTACATAACTATGATATGAGTGGACTATATCATAATATAAGAGGACTCATGTCCTCCTGCTAACGTGGAAAGCTAGAAATATTACCGGAACGCGGTCGCAAGTGGCCTTTCCGCCTCCCTTTATCCAGACGTCCCAAGTGTCCCGGTCTCACCGGGATTAACCGGGATCGTCCCGGTGCGACATGCTGGTCCTGGTGTCCTGGTATCCCGTTAAGAGTCCAGAAAGTCCAGGTCGTAATATTTTTCAGCCATATTTTAAAATTTACATTAGTAAATTACTAAATTTGCCGTGGTTGTTGATGTAGGCCTACTTTGATTCCAGCGAACAATAAAAGGCTACAAATTTCAAACGCTTTTAAAAACAAACCATAAATTAACATGAATGTGCATTTTATTTTACATGTATACTTTATAAAAAATGGTGGTGCGCCGCGACAAACACATGTCACACCCGCCACGTCTTGTTTTTGCGCACCGGGGAAAAACGGCGATGGACCATTATCACAAGTCGTCCCTTTCTTGGATTTTCCCAACTTGTGACCTCTGAATGGGATGCATTCATAGATACATATATGTAAAAACACAAAGATGCCTAAACGTTTACGTTCAAAACTATGATAGATATGCTAACGTTATAGTTACGACCATCCGTATAACAAGTTATAATATTAGCATTTACGTACCTAGCTCTAGTACTATAGCCCGCTTACATTCGCTGCAGCGGCAGTCAATGTAAGCGGGCTATAGTACTAGAGCTATTACGTACCTATGACGTAATCGTATCGTTCATCGGGATTCTCCTGTATGATAAGCCGTTGCACGCGCTGTGATCTCCAGTATAAAACTCCAACCACAGCCACCGTCACGGCTATGATGTTAGTCCACATCGTTGATTATACTACAGCTGCAGCAGCTTGTAACTTTCATATGACCTTGCACCTTTCCTATGACACCACACGTCATTCAAATACAAATCGCTTAACATACGTCCTGTTATTCAAACAATGTCTGCAAAATTGTGACCTTTTCTATACCGGTGTTCCCAAAAATAGTAACATATTTGCCCATGCAGATGGTGTAACAGTGTTAAGCCTGTATAGAGGTTGGTCAGCATATTCCTCAAATGTCTATTACATATACCAGTATTCGAGCAGTATAAAACTCAGCAACACAAGACTCTACACGCAGAGTCGGGTACTCTCTTCTCTTCTCGGAATGTGTAAGAACAATATGAAGAGGAATGTTTATGTATTTGATATAGTTTGTAGCCTAGTATGTAAACTACGCTATTAGTTTATAGCAACTATGTATAAATGAATGGGTGGTAGAAGAGACTGGTGGTAGGAAATGAGATCTAGGTGTATGAAATGAAAATGAGGTGTATGTCTCTATCCGCGAGAAGGGAGGAAGAAAGCGATGGAGAAGGGAGAATCAACGAAAGCTTGTTGGAAGACGAGAGAAACGAGAATAAGAGGGAACGAGTCTCTTATTCTCTTTCCGTCTCCATTTTCTCTAAGAGAGAGAGAGAGAGAGAGCGCGCGCACTAGAAAGAGAGAGAGAGAGCGCGCTAGAGATAGAGAGAGAGCGCGCGCATTAGAAAGAGAGAGAGAG
>NW_014577111.1:18872-20659 GCF_000485595.1 Priapulus caudatus | reverse complement strand
ATTGGTTTTTCTTAGTGATTTTCTTTTCTAACTTTGTTATCTTATAGAAAAAAACATCTACATTCAATGGAAAACTGGAGTACGCAGCTACCAACAGGAGGTGCAATGGTTGGTGGACCACATGAGGACAGCGGGTCCGAATGCCGAAAAAACCATCATTTACTGCAGGTACCATACGATTTATACCACATGCACACGAAGTTTGAACAAATGGTAACGTCAATGTAACTGTCGCAATTGCGTTGCAGATCAATCAACCAAGTGGCAGCTGTATACGAGGACCTGCTAAGTCGCATAGGAGAAGACGCCTGGCAAGGCAAGACACACACAACAGAAAACCTGGGAATCACCATGTACCATGGCAGCATAGGAAAACTTCAGGAACAATATGTCTTAAACACTTTCGTCAAAACGGACTCCATCGAACGCTGCGTTGTCTGCACCATTGCCTTCGGCATGGGCATTCAAGTAACGGATGTGAGACATATTATTAACTTTGGCCCAAGCAAATCGCCCCTGCACTATTGGCAAGAGGTTGGACGAGCTGGTCGAGATGGGCTGCCATCTTCGGCCACATTACTACTGGGTCCACGTTCACTGGACAAGAGACTTGTGAACCCTGAAATGCTAAAAGTCTGTGCAAGAATTTCTAGTGAGAAATGTTGTGCTAGGCGAGCAATTTTGGTGGCCATCCACATGCAAAAAATGCCACGTGTTGCAGTGCGGTCCAGTGTCTGTGGAAACCACTGCAGTGCTTGCGTGTGTGAAGCTTGCTGCTGCTGCTCACTTTGCCGCTCATCTTGTCCTTGCAGGCTTGAAGCTACTGCAACTTAATCGTGAATCATTACAGCTTTCTGCCTATCCAGCTTATCGCAGTAGCTTGAGAGACGTGCCTTCAGAAGCTCAAGATTTTTTTATCTTGAGGCTGCCATTGAAAAAAAGTATAATGTTTTAAGTATATAGTTGTACCTCATAATTGAGCAGATATTTTGGTATTTGGTATTTGAAATTTTGGTATTTTGTACCAGAAACGAAAGCCTGTTCTAACCTGTGCTGAAACCCTGGAAATGTGCGGTGCCTTCGTCCTGGCTTGTCCGCAAACAGCTGGTCAGACTTGTAAAAGTCTATGAACTTGGCAACATCAGCCTGAAATGTTTATCGAAGAACGTTATGTAATTTGCCATGTTTTATTAGTTAATAAGATTTCGAAATGAGTTCATGCAAACCAATGGCCCAATGAAAGGCACTTCGAAAATGAAATCAACGCATTTCACACACATTTGTAATACCAATTACATATTGCAATGAAATTTACCCGCCAATCTTTCTTGTGCTTGCGAAATGTCACCCGGTTCATTACTTCCCCCACCGTTTCTGAAAATCGTTCGTTTAGCGCCTTGTCTAGAGGGCCAACGATCCGACCGCACCGCTGTATTTGTGCATCAGTATATCTGCCTCCAGAGTGCTTTAGGGTCTCTGAAATAAAGTGTAATACAAAGCTAACTGCTGTTTTAGACCATATTTAACTCTAATGCTAGTTAAATTTAATCATTGTACTAGTTAAATTTATTATATATATATATCTATATTTTGACAGTGTATTTAGAGTGTGTGCGCGCGTGTGTGTGCGTCTATATGCACTCGTGTGAGCGTGTGTATGCGCGTGTGTATGCGCGTGTGTGTGCGCGCGCGTGTATGTGAGTGTGTGTACGCGGTGTCAGGACAAATACCCCCCGGACAATCACCCCCCGGACAATTACCCCCGGACAATTACCCCCCGGACAATT
>NW_014577111.1:12106-16607 GCF_000485595.1 Priapulus caudatus | reverse complement strand
TGGCCCGCATCTTTACCGTGGCATGTGAAAATTACCACCCGCACTTCATTCAGCTCTCACTGCTCTCATTCTCTTCCACGCTCTCCGCTCTCTTCCTCTCCTACTCGGCCCTATTTCTCGCTCTAAAATTAAAATCTGCCTCGCTTTCTCTCTCTCTCTACCTCTTCCTTTCTTTAGAGATATTGTAATTTGTTAATCCATAAGATACTAATGAAATGTCTCGTGCAAAACAACGTCACGTGTGCAAATTATCGTGTGTTGTCATTATAAGATCTTGCAAATTAGTCGGGCAAACACTGATGTGTGGACTTGTTATGCTAGCCGCTTTTACACTGCCGCTGTAATCCTGTTAGTGAGCATGTGACTCATCATGTGACATGGTGTAATACACATACGACGACTATAAAAGGCAGTAGCTTAAACAGTACTACTACTATTACTAATACTACTACAAACTGCACACACACATTGATATTGTGTATGTATCCGTGTATGCGTGCGTGCGGCAGCGTGCGCGTGTTTGCGTATACAGTCACACTCATCATGCATGCTCTGATACACGCAGTCGTTAGGAATAGCGAGCACGTGTGTGTGTGTGTGTGTGTGTGTGTGTGTGTGTGTGTGTGTGTGTGTGTGTTTGTTGTAGCAGCCGCGCCACATTCTGTCGTGTGACCGTGACTGCATCTCTCCACGCTGCCGCTAGCGACGCTCTTGTTTGGATCTCGCTAATAATCTATCAGCAGACGCTATCTCTACCTACGACCGTGCCCCGTTGATGCAATCAATGGCATCTTAATCAAATGGTCTTCTTGATATATTTGCTAGCAGATGACCGAGCCGTTTTAATTAGGAATGAACGGGGGCGCCTATCTCGTCTAGGTTTATAAGTTTCTACACTTCTCTACTCTTCGTGCGTGTAGCTGAGCAGAACAACTCGCTCTGCCGTAACTGTCAGCTTTTAGGGTTGAGCTAATATCGCCCACAGCATTATTTTATTACTATTATGTGTTTAATACGGGGGTAGAAATTAGTTTGAAAATGTACCTCACACGCACACACACTCAAATATTGACTGCCAGGTATTTTTATTAACTACAGCTGCCAGTTGCGAGCGAAACTTCCAAACAGTCCTCTTTCTGTGTCCCACTTCATTCCCGCTGCGGAAATATTCCTATTCTTCCGCCTCTTTTACAGTTGCCGTGTGCCTGAGTGGTGCGACGAGGCTGTACTGCTGTTTGCATGACTAGTAAGTAATATGACGTGCTTTGCAGCTACAGTTACTTATGTTCTTTATTATTATTTACTCTAATTCAACATGATATAGTGATTCGTGAACAGTATATATATGGACGCTGTGGCTTCGTTCCCGTCACCAGTCGGGTGCATAGGCTTGTGACCCGCATCCTATCTTTGAATCTCGCCGCTTTCCTAGCTGGCGTGGTTGGTAGCGTCCGCGTGCGAACCGTGGGCTGCGTCCACGGGCGTTTTAACCCCCGACGGTGTGGTTGCCCGGAAATTTTATATTCTATGTATTATTTAATGGTTTTATGGGTGGGTGGTGGGAGACACGTCGTGTGTGATATTTAAATGTTGTGTATATAAATGTCCACGCGCAGGGATGCAAGTGTGATTTACGTTAATCATCGCATCTGCCTCTAACAACACGCACCTCTCCCTCTCTCTCCTCTCATCTCTCTTCTTCGCCTTCTCCCTTGCCTCTCATCTTGCTTCTTCGCCCTCGCTCTCCTCTAGAGAGAGGGAGAGGAGGAGGAGGATAGAGAGCGAGTGGAGGAGAAAGAGCGAGTGGAGGAGAAGGAGGATAGAGAGAGAGAGAGAGAGAGGGAGAGGGAGAGGAGGAGGCGGAGGATAGAGTGAGAGGAGGAGAAGGAGGAGAAGGAGGATAGAGAGAGAGAGGGAGAGGCGGAGGATAGAGAGAGCGGGAGAGGAGGAGGATAGAGAGGGAGAGGAGGAGGAGGATAGAGAGAGAGAGAGCGAGAGAGAGAGGGAGAGGAGGAGAAGGATAGAGAGGGAGAGGAGGAGGCGGAGGATAGAGAGCGAGAGGAGGAGTTAATAATTATATTGTATAATTTAATAATTTAAATGTTGTGAATATAAATGCAAGTGTGATTTACGTTAATCATCGCATCTGCCTCTAACAACACGCACCTCTCCCTCTCTCTCCTCTCATCTCTCTTCTTTGCCTTCTCCCTCGCCTCTCCTCTAGAGAGGGAGAGGAGGATGAGGATAGAGAGCGAGTGGAGGAGAGAGCGAGAGAGAGAGAGAGAGAGAGAGGAGGAGGCGGAGGATAGAGAGTGAGAGGAGGGAGAGAAGGAGGATAGAGAGAACGAACGAGGAGGAGGATAGCGAGAGAGAGGAGGGAGAGAGGAGGAGAAGGAGGATAGAGAAAGAGAGAGGGAGAGGAGGAGGAGGAGGATAGAGAGCGAGAGGAGGAGGAGGAGGATAGAGAGGGAGACAGCGAGCGAGAAGGAGGATAGAGAGAGAGCGAGAGAGAGAGAGAGAGAGGAGGAGGAGGGTAGAGAGAGAGAGAGAGGAGGAGGAGGATAGAGAGCGAGAGGAAGAGGAAGAGGAGAAGGAGGATAGAGAGAGCGAGCGAGGAGGAGGGAGGGGGGGGTGTACTGTCGTGTGACGTATAGTGCGGTTAGCATAAAATAATATAAAATAATAGACAGACACGAAATGTACGTACAACAATATATATCTATTTAATTCTTACACAAAACTTACAGAGACAAGTTAATAGTTACATATTTAATGCAAGACCTCTAAAAGGAGTTTACACACGCAAATACATACGTTTTAAGATGCATACTGTAACACGAATACGATAAGACCTTAACTATAACACATATACGAGAACTGTCAAAGCGCTGACAGATTACTACCCCCGGTACATAGACGTCGTGAAGAACCGTGCCTGTACCGTGCCTGTCCTGCAGTGTCATTTAGCTTCATTACAGAGGGAGAGGAGGAGGAGGCGGAGTATAGAGAGCGAGAGGCGGAGGATAGAGAGAGAGGGAGAGGAGGAGAAGGAGGATAGAAAGAGAAAGGGAGAGGAGGAGAATGAGGAGGAGAAGAGAGCGAGAGCGAGAGCGATAGAGAGAGGATAGAGAGCGAGAGAGGGAGGAGGAAAAGGAGGAGGATAGAGAGAGAGCGGAGAAGGGGGAGGAGAGAGAGAGCGGAGGAGGAGGATAGAGAGAGAGGAGAAGGAGGAATTTCTGGGGGAGGACCCCCCCCCTTCACGTGCTTGCAAGTTTCGGTTACAGTATGAAGACTTAAAAAGAAACACAGGTAAAATAAAAAAGACGAGCTCAACAATACCGATGAATGTGCCAGCACCTTTGTTTGGCACGCATCTTTTTGCATATTGTTTTGTTTCCTTGGATACATACTGTATCATACAGTATGGTGATACTGTATCATACAGTATGGTGAGCACTGAAAAACTTACACTGTAGCCCATCATGGGTATTAATTAGCAAAAATTGCAGTCCTTGTAATAAAATTTTAACACAATTTGAATCTATAAGCTTATACATATTAAAAGTAGAAACAATTAAGAACCTATTTAAGAACCTTTTGAGCCAAATTTTTCAGTAAGCACCATTTACATAAGAACATATTGAGGCTAACTTGGAAAAATCTATGTTCTTATACGCGGGTTTTTACTGTAGTTACAATACACCCTTTAGCAGGTTTCAAGCCAGACAAACCGCTGCCCATTTACACTCACGAGAAACGACGCAAGTGGACTCCTCATCACGCTGACCATTACCACCGCTACTACGCCGCTACTAACTAGACGACACTCACGGCTCGCTTTTTTGGACTCCTTGGTATGAACTCCGATGGGAAAGGACGATCGTACGGCGGCCTGTCAAAGAGAGGTGCTCCCATCTGGTCCATGTAGCTGCTACCGTAGGGTCCTGCTTGATACACCGGCAAATAGGAGAGAAAGGAAGATGGAGGCATTACGGCATGCGTAAAAGCAACAAGTGAATGCGCGCATCAATGGTCGCTTGGAGGCGATGACGACGTGAAGTACATCAGCGATTCTTTCCCCAATAATTAAGATTAATGTGATACACATGCAGGCAGCTTAGAACACGTCGGGCGAAATAATAAAATCTAAATTAGTCTTAACATTAGATTTAACATAAACGGTTTCTCATATACTGTTGAAATTAATGAGTTGCTCATATGCAGTGTATAGAGGTCAGGTCTATGAGAAAATGTTTATGTCAAGACTAACGTTAAGAGTAATTTTGTGTCTGACAATGCGGGGGCCTTGCTTTGGCTACGCTATGCTGACCTGCTCCCTGCACACATCAGCTTATTACGGTTATAATTACGGTTATAATTACGGTTATAATTACGCTACATAAAAAGTTTCATGGTTCAATCATCATTAGAAATATATTTTTTAAATGTTTCAAAAATAACGACTACAGTTTGATTACAACGACGGTGGCGCCACTCAAAG
>NW_014577111.1:6683-8635 GCF_000485595.1 Priapulus caudatus | reverse complement strand
AGGGGGAGGAGAGAGAGGGAGGAGAGAGAGAGGGAGGAGAAGAAGGAGGAGGATAGTGAGAGAGAGGGAGCGAGAGAGAGAGGGAGGAGAATAGAGAGAGAGAGAGAGAAGAAGAAGGAGGAGGGGCGAGAGAGAAGAAGAAGGGAGGAGGATAGAGAGAGAGCGCGAGAGAGAGACAGAGACAGCGAGAGAGCGGAGAAGGGGGAGGAGAGAGAGGGAGGAGAGAGAGAGGGAGGAGAAGAAGGAGGAGGATAGTGAGAGAGAGGGAGCGAGAGAGAGAGGGAGGAGAATAGAGAGAGAGAGAGAGAGAGAGAGGGAGAGGAGGATAGAGGAGGAGAAGGAGGATAGAGAGAGAGTGCGAGAGAGAGGAGAATAGAGAGAGAGAGAGAGAAGAAGGAGGGGGGGAGGAGAAGGAGGAGAATAGAGAGAGAGAGGAGAAGGAGGATAGAGAGAGAGGAGAAGAGAGCGAGAGCGAGGAGGGGGGGAGGAGGAGGAGGATAGAGAGCGAGAGAGGGAGGAGAAGAAGGAGGATAGTGAGAGAGAGGGAGGAGAATAGAGAGAGAGAGAGAGAGAGAGAAGAAGAAGGAGGAGGGGCGAGAGAGAAGAAGAAGGGAGGAGGATAGAGAGAGAGAGGAGGAGAAGGAGGATAGAGAGAGAGAGGAAGAGGAGGAGGAGAAGGAGGATAGAGAGAGAGAGAGAGCGAGAGAGCGAGCGAGGAGGAGGATTTCCCCCACTCGTGTGCTGTCGTGTGACGTATAGTGTCTCTGCTCAGTGTGTGTATAGTGTGTATAGTATAGTGTGTGTGACGTAACCCTCTGCTCAGCTATGGTGCGGGTGCATTAATTAATGTACCCTGAGGTTAGCATAAAATAATAGACAGACACGAAATGTACGTACAACAATATATCTATTTAATTCTTACACAAAACTTACAGAGACAAGTTAATAGTTACATATTTAATGCAAGATCTCTAAAAGGAGTTTACACACGCAAATACCTATATACATATACGATATAACACATATACGAGAAGTGTCAAAGCGCTGACGCTGACAGCGAGAGAGCGGAGAAGGGGGAGGAGAGAGAGAGAGCGGAGGAGGAGGATAGAGAGAGAGGAGAAGGAGGAGGAGGATAGAGAGAGAGGGAGGAGAAGAAGAAGGAGGATAGTGAGAGAGAGAGGGAGGAGAAGGAGGAGAATAGAGAGAGATAAGAAGAAGAAGAAGAAGGAGGGGAGAGAGAGAGAGAGAGGGAGGAGAAGAAGGAGGAGAGAGAGGAGGGAAGGAGGAGGAGGATAGAGAGCGAGAGAGGGAGGAGGATAGCGAGAGAGCGAGAAGAGGAGGATAGAGAGGGAGGAGGAGTATAGAGAGAGCGGGCGAGGAGGAGGATAGAGAGAGAGAAGGGGATCGAGAGAGAGGAGGAGGAGGAGGAGGCGGGCTCTCTTCCGACGGCCAGCCGGTCTCAGGTGATGACTCCTTACCCGACCTGCATGCAACAACGTCCGAATATGATGTCAATAAACAACAGCATTCCAAGAAAACACTGAATGAAGGCCGTTGCTGTTGTTACACAGCATGTTCCGCAAAATCCACCCCTACGTTAGAAAATGCGGTGGCTTCCCTTACTCTACAATCAGGTAGTGGTGCCATTGGTGGTGTACCTGGATTGTGGCTTTTTCCTCTAACCTTTTACATGTCACGAATTTCCCCACAACTTTCTTTACAATTGGCCCTTTGGTACCCAACATTTCGATCTTACCTCTGCTAATGTTGCTCTTACACCACTATGATGCACTCTCTTGTGACAATCTCTAATAATCATTTCAGTCAACTTGTGAGCTTTCGGTAAAACAACTGGGTGTACAGGGGGGGGGGTCCATCTAAGGGGGTCTAATTTCAAAAATTTTCTGGGGGAGGACCCCCCCTTCGCGTGCTTGCAAGTTTCGGTTACAGTT
>NW_014577111.1:0-6673 GCF_000485595.1 Priapulus caudatus | reverse complement strand
TGAAGATCAAATAAAACTGCACACCGTTCATATCGTACATCTGTATAATAACTTTTTCTCATTGCAACCATATTAAGTCCTACTATTATTTTCCCAGGGGTTCTAAAGTTTGGTCTGCTGTCAAATAAATGGTTTATACCTAACCAGATGTCCCGCATGCGTACTTATCTGCTATTCAGCTACGATTCTAAAATATGGACATGTTGCAACGTTATAGGTTGTCGATTTACTCCAATGTTCCTATTGGTTCCCAAGCACCTTATCCTGAGTAGTATGAATTAGTAGAACTGATTTACGCCGTCCGGCAAGGCGGGTACCACCCACCTAGTAATCGAATAGTTGAGTGTCGTATGTATGTATGTATCAGTCCTATAGCGCTCCCAAACCCCCAGCCGCGCGGCGATCGGCATGGCAATGTTCACACGGTCGCATGGCCCGGTTAACCCCGCCGCCGGGAGGTATCGAGCTGAAAAAAACCTGCCAAACCCGTCCAAACCACCGAAAACATCCGTGAAAAACGCCTCAATTCGTCAATGCTCACACATTATCAGCACTGCACTGTCACATGCTCGGCTACAGATAAAGAAAAATCGTCCTTCATCTCATCGCGGCGCTGGTATCGTAAACCGAAACCGGTACTGTAAAACCATAGCCCACAACCCAGCAGAGACCGATACAAGAGCGGCGCTAAGTGGCCTTGGCACAAGATGCGTTGCTTTCCCGAAATGCGGCGAACAAGCGTTAAAGCCAGCGCACCCAGTTCCCGCGGTGATCCGTACGGGCGCACTAGGCGCGGATGTATCTTAACCGCCGCTGATATGCCCGCCAGTTCGCCGCTGCCGAATTGGAAGCCGGCGCGCTTGCGAAAGCGTATAGCCGGCAGGCGTAACATCTGCGAGTTTCGGGACAGCGGTAGCATGGCTCGGCAACATCGGCTTTTCGAGGGTGGGTTTTTCTGCCGATATGGCATTGACACTGGTCGTTGTAACATCCTCCCAATACGTACCCGTCACCTGCGCGATTTTCGTACCTTATGGCGTTTCGATACCGACTACTTCTCTCTTCCCGCACTCGCCCGCCAATCGTCTGCCTCTCTCTCTCGTCGCTCTTCCGCTCGCTCTGCCGCCACCCACGGTTATGTTGCATATAATACTGTGGTGACAGTGGCGCGCGTGTTGTAGGATTAGCTACGTGTAAAAACTCCCACGCGACGCCAGGCGGGGCCGGCCAGCAGTGCGACGACGTGCCGTCGCGCCACGGCAGCGCGGGCCTCAAGAGGACATAAGTCAACACTTCGCGATATTGCATATCGGCTTGCGATCGTTTACTCATCCGAACCTGAAGCAATTCTACCCAGTTCTTAACAACCGATCAATCAGCGGTCACGGCCTGCGGAGAACTACAGGATGGCTGGTGGCGCCACGAGCCAGTCCACGACTCCAGCGAGACTCGACCGGGGCCTAACTCGGCCAGAGTATCGTTTCGATACACTAAAGTTAAGTAGTTAGTGCGAGGCTGTTCAAACTCCCACCGATGGCGGGGCAGTCCTATCCAGGAAAATTCTCCCTGGAAAATCCCTCCGAAGAGCAGCCTCGTCGGCGCCAGCTATAAGCCGAGCCGAGGCGGAGGCACCCGACCGTAACCGCACACCGCGACCGACTCTCGCTGAGACAGAATACAGTTCAGCGCGCGTTAATAAATAAATAATAATCCGCTTCTAGACGAAAACGTAACGCGCCAAACCAAGAAACGAATAGCATTACGACGGCATCCTGAATGTGATTCTCGCCCCCGCGTGCAGAGTCGAAAAGCTTCTGCAATCGCCCAGAACTGCTGTCAAATTGACCGATTCTCGGGCTTTGTATACTTCAGATGCTCGAGTAGTTAGTTCTGACATAACCAGGGCCAGCGAAATGTCTCAAAGCACCCACGCCAGGCTGGCGCGGTCCGCCGCTGCGCGCTGGTATACGGCTGCAGATCGTTCCCAGGATATATTTATTTCAGCTGGTGCGCGCAATGGCGGGGCGTGGTTGTTTTACAGTTGAAGAACGCTTCAAGTGTCCTCGGTGTACGGACTGCACTTGTTTATCAGAGGCGTTGAAATGAGGAAGTGCACACCCATTCGTGACATGCCTGTACAATAACTTTTTTCGCTAGCTTACACACCATCCATATCACTGAATTAAGTTCCAGGGGTTCAGTTGGGCTTCGTGCGCTCCACTATAAATGTCATACGTAACCGGTTTTTACCCTATGCTATTATCATGTATTTAGCACTGACATTGTAAAATTTATAGAAGAGATTCACTATAGTTTATGTATGCATATAAATAGATTCAAGCTTTACACGCGCCGCTCAAACATGCAACCGCATAAAGACGCGCTACCCAAGTGAGTCAAACATCACGAATTACAAATTCTCCCACTCCTCGCGGCGCGCTGCGCCTGTCCCTCGTAATACATAATATCGGACTTTTTTTATTCATCTACGCATTCAGAAATCCATTGTAGCTTATTCGAAAGCATGCTTCTGATCAATAGAAAAAACGCCTGTCATTTTCATGCTGCATGGGGCGGCGCACAGCATTCACATAAAGGCAATAGGTCGCAATGGACCACCCAGACCCCACTCCGTGCGCCTGGCTCCTTGATCTATAACTATATTACGCCAATCGTATATCATCCTACGATCTGACAATGGAATACGCTGTACGTCGTCCAGCTCCACAGTTCGAACGCCTACAATCCTACGATTTCCACGCACACAATACGACGCAAACGCATTGTTTAGCAACGAGTTTCAAAATGAAACCTGCAACGCCATGTCGTACACTGCGTTTAACTATACACTTTTTCTCATTGCACCATATCCCACTCAATAGTTTCCCCAGGGGTTCTAAGTGTGGGTTATCGCTGTCATATAAATCCATCAACAGTTTTTCGCCGCCGACTGCTTATATAATCGTTATTAACACTGATCTAAATATGATATTGGTGGCCAATGTATCTTGCGATTTTTACGCACAATGTTCTATTGTGTCAGTGTAGTAGTATAATGAACATTAGTACACGAATTTTACCGGCCCCGGCAGGCGGCAGCGGGTACCCACTAGTTATCTATAAACACGGCTCGTCCGCCCGGCCCGGCCCGCGCGGCGCGAGAACGGGCCGGAGCCGGGCGGGAGCGGCGGCGCAAGCCGCAGCCGCCCGAGCGCCCGCGCAGCACGGAAGGGCAGGCCGCGCAAGCGGGCCGCCGCCGCCAGGGCCGGGCCGGCCGCGGGACATTATATGTTCAAGGTTATGAATATGGATAAATTTGCTAAATAGAATATCGTTCGGTTAAATACAATTAGCGTATAAAATAAAGCACTTTTTGTGATAGGCCCTCGTCGAACGTGCAAAACTAAATGTCAAGATACCAATCTTTTTCGGGGGTGGCAGCATCGGCGCGGGGTGTCATGGCGCCGTTCAAATTTCGTAGCGTTGATGTGTAATTAATTATAACAATTAAATTAGGTATCTGGTAACAAATACGTGTGGGTATAGACGATTTGTTATACAGTACGTACAGTTGTATGCAGTAAAATCCTAGAGGCTACTGTCCCTTTAAACATCAAAACAACATCCCCCCCACACACACATACACACCAGGGAGAGAAATTAACGCGAGTCCGGAGTCAAATACTCCCTGATTTTCTGTCGGACTCCCTGATTTAACATATGCAGGAGACCATGTGTGACTCCCTGAAAATTTTGCTATACTATTACTAACTAGTTCATTCCAGAGCACGGCCTTGCGGACCGTATTTTTTCAGCAATGTCCAAAGACATTTTGGCAGACGTGCAACCGCATGAACCTTCAAAATAAGCACACGCATTATTGAGGGTAGGGAGTCCAACTCAAAAGTTGCACACACATGCACACAGTGATGATCACTTTGATCAAGTTACTCATTCGTGTATCACCATTACATACCCCAATCTTTAGCCGTGCTGACTTGGTTTTCTCTTTCGCTTTAGCAGACGACACTTGCTTTTTTTACGTACGTCAAGACGTGCCAGCTTTTTTCTTGCTATTACTTGCTGAGACTCTCGCGGCCTTGTGTGCATCGGGCTTTCTGGCCCGAAGGTGCCGCATTTGCAGTTTTTGTTTTGGCAGTCGTGGGTTTCGTCGCAGACTTACTGCTCGATTTCTTCACACTGTGTCGTCCCCGTTTTCGTGGCAGAACTGTGCGAAGTAGTGCTCTTCGCTGAATAAAAATAAAACACGACCGGATCACATGCTAGCCATGTCGCAAATTAAACATTCGTAAACGTTATTATAATTACTCACCTCAGCCAGTTGCTCATTAGTGGGGTACATCCTTACTATAAAGAGGCTAATCTTGTGTTTGTTTGACCTCGCTTTTCTCTGTGATTTTTCACTCAATCGCGGTAACTGAAGATATATTCAGAATCACCACGTCTTGCAGATGGTTCTGGCTGAGACAAAAATTAAAAAAAGTTAAAAAGTATTGTATTAAATTGTATTAAGTCAAAATTCAATCATCATAGGTCTATCACTGCGGCAATATCTTGTGGTTTATCTACTTCAACCACCATTGTTACAGACTGTTTCTCTTCCTCAGCTACTTCCGGGTTTTTTACACCCTTTATCACTGGCCATCCCGACTGTGACCCTACCATCCAATCGGGCCCCTGCCACCATGATTTACTCTCTTTTAGGGTTTCAGCCGATGCCCCTCGGGAGCCGTGTCTGATAAATTTCCACCTGCGACTGAGCTTTCATAAGCTGTTCTTACACATCATACATATCTACGCATTCACAGTCTACATATCATCTGATATCATCAAGAGTACATATTCATACAATTATACATTATGCTATACGTTTATACATGATATTTCCCAACATAAACCGAGGGGAAAATTTCAGATAAATGAGTTATATATTTTTACTAACCTTTCCTAAAAAGACCATACTGTATGTTGGCCTTCCAACTATTAATTATATCTGCGGTGATTGTTATTGGGTTCTCTATCTAGAACTCTGGGTAGATGAGGCCAGGATGGTCCTGTAGGTGCTGACCAACTGGCAAGTCAGCGAGTTGATATCTTAAATTCAGTAGAAAAATAAATCATATAACCAGAATATGTTAGGACTTACCAAATAAAGTTTGGGAAGTATTCGTTCGAGAGAAATTGTGTGAGAATCAAGTTATCAATCTTTACATATTGCATTCTAGGTAGCACAGTCATTATTCAGATTTACCGTTCGTTATGGCAGATATAGATTTGGAGGCATATACGATATACAAGGCATGAACAAAGCAACTATCATTACGATCCGTATTAGTTACAATACACCCTTTAGCAGGTTTCAAGCCAGACAAACCGCCGCCCATTTACACTCACGAGAAACGACGCAAGTGGACTCCTCATCACGCTGACCATTGCCACCGCTACTACGCCGCTACTAACTAGACGACACTCACGGCTCGCTTTTTTGGACTCCTTGGTATGAACTCCGATGGGAAAGGTCGATCGTACGGCAGCCTGTCAAAGGGAGGTGCTCCCATCTGGTCCATGTAGCTGCTACCGTAAGGTCCTGCTTGATACACCGGCAAAAAGGAGAGAAAGGAAGATGGAGGCATTACGGCATGCGTAAAAGCAACAAGTGAATGCGCGCATCAATGGTCGCTTGGAGGCGATGACGACGTGAAGTACATCAGCGATTCTTTCCCCAATAATTAAGATTAATGTGATACACATGCAGGCAGCTTAGAACACGTCGGGCGAAATAATAAAATCTAAATTAGTCTTAACATTAGATTTAACATAAACGGTTTCTCATATACTGTTGAAATTAATGAGTTTCTCATACCCAGTGTATAGAGGTGCGGTCCAAGAGAAAAGGGTAATTGTCAAGACTAACAATAAGACTAACTTTGTTTCAGACAATGCGGGGGCCTTGCTTTGGCTACGCTATGCTGACCTGCTCCCTGCTCCCTGCACACATCAGCCCACACACCGTTCCGACTAGAGGAGCTGAGTCTAACGCACCAGGAGCAGCACACATTCATGAAGCATCCGCCGGTACACGCCGGTACACGCCATGGCTTACCCAGCCCACGAATGTGGATAACACGCTCTCTGCACACGTCAACCCACGCACCGTTCCCCACATCTGACTCGAGCGCTAANGAAGGGGAGAGGGAGATAGAAAGAGATGGGGAGGGAGAGAGGAACGAAGGTGGATGGGGAAGAGAAAGAGAGCTCCGACACCACGCTAGAACACGAAAGGTTGCTGCAGTGTGTAATAACAAGCACGGCGTGTAGGGGCGGTCACCTCGCACTTGCGCACCTCATTATATATATATATATATATATATACTATAATCTGGCTAATCTTGTGTGTGTGTGTGTGACTGTGTGTGTTTGTTTGATCTCGATGTTCTCCGTGATTTTTCACTCAAGTAAAAATTCAATCATCACGTACGTGGGAATTATTTCCCGTGTCTTTTCCACTGCCGTAGCGTAGTCGGTAGGAGTTCGGTTTCATAACCCGAGATTCTGGGTTCGAATCTCAGCTGGGGGAAAAAATTTTCTCCTTTACTTTTTTACTCTTTTCTATACTATAATTTGGCTAATCTTGTGTGTGTGTGTGTGTGTG
>NW_014577110.1:735446-742863 GCF_000485595.1 Priapulus caudatus | reverse complement strand
GAGATGGTCCAAGTAATACAGGAAACGTACACTGGTACCAGAGCATATAAATCACCGTGATTATATGCTCTGCGGCTGGTACTATCTAATATGCCGACCCGTACCTCGCCTACTCGCCTAACAGAGAGTTTAGGAGTTGCCGTACGCCTATCCCTAACACTAACCCTTAACGGACTAACCATAGTCAGATATTACCAAGGGTACCCAGGGTACGTTCGCGGCAGTAACCCTGTGGGACAGCAGACCGCTCTGCGTAAGAGTGAAGATTTTACTAAGGCTCAAGGGGCTCGTTGTCGTAACAGGTAACTACAGATATGTACCGAGGTACATATATGTATACACAAAGTGTACCAGACTTGTAGCTACATGAAGTGTAACCCCTAACCCTAACACTAAACCTAATCCTAACCCTAAACCATAACCCTAACTCTAAACCTAACGCCGCTACCGCTAAACATACCTCATATAAAAATATAAACATAATACTGAAAGCAACTAAAACTACCTCGGGTACATATCTGTAGTATCGCTGTTACGACAACGACGCAGCCTTCGTGCTTTACTAAGAAGTAAGATGGAGTGGTCCATAGTCAACTCGCCTCGGCGGCAAACTGAAACTCGACCCGTGTGGCTCCTGGGTTGAGATGACTGTCCTAAGATGGGGCAGCTCGACTCACCGGCTATATATCGGGCAAACTCATGTGAGATTGAAAATTAAGATGGATTATGTGTAACAAAATTATACGAAGTGGCTGGAGGTACGGCCAACCGGTCGGTTTCGTTGAACCGGCCTTTTTTGGTGTTTTTTGTTTGAGGGCAGAGGCAAATTATTTGCGATCTTCTTGATGTAGAATGTTAAACAATCAATGTTCCTTTTAGGCTCATCTGACTAGTTCAGACTGCAGCTTGTAGACATCGCATGATCGTCCGTGACGCTCCTCCGTTTCCGCCGTTACCGTCAACAGTTGGGCACAAAATCCTTAACCGCTCGAACGTAGCGGTCACGATTATTCGGGACGTGGGGGGTAATCCGAAACGAGTTGGGATGTCGAAGCTGGCGGGTCAAAGGTCAAAAGGTGCAAGAGGTGTAAAAAGAGGGGAACCATTCACCTCGTTAATTAAAGGTATAGGGAGGAAATGCAGAATTGGCGGCACAATCTAAACGGCTCGACCTAGGCTTGTGATAGTCGCTGTAATAGCCATCATGTAGGAAAAAAGCCATCACTGTGCCGAAATTGGAGGTCACAGGTCAGATAGGCATGGGCACAGGCGAATTTTAGAACCATTTTCTTGAAGGACATGACGTCTGACGGAGCGGATTGAAAACTTTTTTGTTTGCAGCGGTGACCTAGCTTTTATGGCTTTATTGAAAGGACCATGAAATATGCTTTTCCACTGACATGGCCGAGAGTAAAGGTGTCGGATAAACCTTTTGACGGCCTCAGAGAGGGTTAAATCATTGATGTTGTTGATCGTTTACAAAGGACTGAACTGGCTTTTGCTATTATTCAGAGCCCATTACCATGTGTCAAATGTGAGGCTACAGTTGAACCAGTTTAATTGCAAAGGCAAATGTTGTTGAAGCAAGGTTTTACGCTCGGCTGTAAATCAACTATCATTTTCTAAAGCAGTGCTGTCCTATAGCACCCTGGGCCCTGCGGGCCTGAAGGCTGAATGATGAAATCAGTGAATGCTGGCATGAGGCAAAAACAGCGGGCACGCTTCTATCATAATTGTTGCCTCGCAACGCTGCAATGCACGTGTTACCTGCACAGGCTGATTAACTCACAGCACACTCAATATTAGTCACCTGCCTGAATATACTTACTTGGATTTAGCCTGTACCTACTGTTAAGATTTTCAGGAATGAGGGCAGATGCCTATCTTTGATTATTGATTACCTTGCACGCGGCCATCTCGGCGGGCAACTATAGGCTAGTTTAAAATCTTAGATTTTAATCTCATGTAACTTTGTTAAAAACGAATAGATAATAACTAAGTACGCATATAATCATATAATATTTACTTTTCAATCTTGAATCTTAAATCATATATCATTAAGGCTATGGCCGTAGCGTATCCCATTTACGGCAGTTATGGGGGCGAACATAAGCTGTTACGCATAGAAATATTAGGGTGGCGGGCAGGGGCGGGGGCGGGGGCCGGAATGAGGGGCAGTAAAAGGCATCATCGCTGGGGTTAAATTTTTTATTCATAATTAAGAAGAGTAGAGAAAGAAAGTCCTAAGATAAAGAGAGAGGAGAGAGTAGTAAATTTGAAGACGGGGACAGGAGAAACGGTGATACGTGATGTAATGCGAGCGGAAATGGGGTACAATTAGGTCGTGCGAGATGGTGTGGGGCAAGGGGAAATGGGAGGTGGCGAGGCCAGGGGAAGGATGGTCGAAGGCAAGGGGAGGGAGATGGGAGGTAAGGGGTGGAAGGTGAGAGCAAGGGGAGTGAAGTGGGAGGGCAGGGGGAGGAGGAGGGAGGGAGGTGGGACGCAGTGGGGAGGGAGCGTGGGGAGAAGGACTCGCCGCCCCGTCTAATTATACTTGGAGATCCATGCTCATATGTTGATCTTTTATAGATAGATACAAAATAGATAGCTGTGAATCATTGACACAAAATTCGAGTGAAAGGGCAAGCATCATTTAATAAAATAAAACCAAAAATCGCATGGGGGAGATCAGTGAGCGTGTCCTAACAATGATGTGTACGCAACTGCGTATCTGCATATCTGCGCCTAACAAATGTGTCACTACGCACGACTGAAATTGTACGTTCATAACCGTAGCAACAGACCCCAGATGAGCCCAGATGCTCTGCGGCTCTTGTCATACCTAATCCCAGTGTTTTCTAGCTCAGCAAAACTCAAATCGTGAATTTATTTCCCAAGGCATTATTTCGAAATCTGCCGCCATCTGCCGCCATCTTTGTCTCGTTTGTATGAAAGCGAATGGACTGCCGTACCTCCAGCCTCGTAAATTGGAGATACGGCTGCCGTACCTCCAGCCACTGCCAAAATTATACTCTACGCATAATAAAAGGTTATTCCCACACACCTTTTGACGTCGGAATGTGTAAAACATCTTAAATTAGTTAGACAGTGAGTCGAGCTGCCCGATCTCCAGTCAGATCATCTCGACCCACGAGCCGAGTGGACCGACCTCCAGGTGGGTAAACTCGCCACAATGCGAGTCGAGTTGGCGGGTGGGTCGAGTTGACCAGTGCTCAAGTAAGATGACTGTTAGTGTTAGTGTCAGAGTGTCACAGTGTACTCTAAAAAGCGTAGTGTGTATAGAAATTTTAGAATCATATTTTTATGAATTACGCGTGTATTATCCTTAGGACTACTGTACATAAATCACCACTATACTCTTACTATACTGCTATCTAGTACACCCCCACACCGTTATTTTTTATAAAAATATACAATGAATGAAATCTTTTTTGTTTACAATTACATTGTCATTGTGTTAACGCAGTTACTTGATGATGCCATTTGTTTCTCACGAGACCCTTTTCTTGTATTTTGACGTGGTAATTTGTATTTAGCAGTAGAGATGTTGTACCAGTCTAGAACCAATACGTCACTCAATGAGATACAATTTTGTTTGGTGGTGGCTGATTGCAAACGAATTGTCACTATACGAAAGAATGTGGATTCATTATTTGCTATTTTATATACCATAACAACATAAACTCATGGTATTTTTACACTGAAGTAAACAGTGTACATTAACGTGTTTGCTATTTGGTGAGACTACATTTCACTTTATTTTTCTAGATGCAGTTATTTATGAAATAATTTCTTTAAATGTAGTTTTGCCAAACAATAAGTCATCATATTTACTTTATTTCTAGGTCTAACATGGCTGCTGGTATACAGGACAGAAAAATATCAGAAATTAAAGCTAGAAGTAGAGAGGCAAAGCAAGAAATGTAATAGTAGAATATTATTTAAGTTTTCGATAAGAAAATAGGGTAAATTTAAAGATGAAAAGTAATTCAATAGTATTAATATTTCTGACGAAAGTATAATAGTTCTCCTGTATTCTACCTACAACACTAGCTTTTGGTTGTTCTGAAATTCTCACATAGTGAAAAGAAATGTGTTTATGTACTGCCATACACCATGCCTTTGTGTTGCTCATTTTGTCATAATTCTAACCTTCGAATTTTTCCAGTGGAAAAGAAAAAGGATGCATTTGGAGATGGTGGTGGTGACCGCTCACAAAGGAAAAAGATTGGTGTGTGAGATTCGTGGATAGTTGTGCCATTTGCACTGATTTCTCATTGCTGCACACAGTGTGAAATATATGTCTAGTATACTAGATATTGTTATCAGCTATTAATAGCATAAGACACAGTTCACAGTAACTGCTATGGTTTGTTGAATTGCAAAATATTTAGTGGAATAGTTAATTAAATTAAGTTTATATTAATATTTGTTATGATCTCGTGTTATTATCTTTGGTGTGAATCGTAATTCTGTCAAACAAGTTGTTTATTTTTTAGAACGGCAGGAGGAAAAATTGAAAAATAATAGCAGGGATTTATCATTGGTAAGTGAATTCATACGAAAAAAAATTAGAATCTGTTTGCCTGTTGTGTCATTTTATTAATAAACAGGTTGTTGGCAGTGCCGTGTAGATATTTATTGAGCTAAAGTATAAGTGAACTGACCTTGAACCAGTATTGTTATGCATCTATTTTAGGTAAAGATGAAGTCCATGTTTGCTATTGGTTTTAGCTTCACAGCACTGATGAGTATGTTTAACAGCATGTGAGTACAACTTTGTTTTACACATCATATAGTATATATTTATCACATCATATCAGTAGAGTTTCCTTTTAGAAATATTTCTGTCTGTACTTAGCTGTCATTATGGTAAATTTCTAGTGATATGACGATGTTGCACTTTAGACAAAATGCCCAATATATTGGTGCATTGTGTTTTCCATGCTAAACTTGCATTACTTGAAATTTTTTTGATATTAAATAGGGACCACACTTTGCAAAACAGTGAATGAATAACAGCAAAATGTTGTTGAAGTGGTATTATCTTTAAGTAGCCGATATGCGTCATGTTTGTTATCTGGGTAGAGTGGTATAACTGGCCCTTGATGTGGGTGAAAACAAAATAACCTTTGACCAGTTCAGCTGGACAGAAATCTTTCTCTCTGTGGGTGTACCGTTCGTAAGCCAGGTCACTGAGTAAACAGTTGCCTGTTTTTACAAATGAGGTGGTCACCTGAATGATGCCTAAAATAGATTGCAAATTTGTGGACAGATGACAGTGACTAACGATTGATTGCCCAACAACTTGCCCAACCACTTGTATCTATGGTGCCACCATCTAGCGCTGTTGCTACATTAGAAGGACTGTACATATTGAAATATGGTTTCGAGTGTCAGGAACCGTAATTGCGTTCTATGTTATCATGTTGCAGTTTCGACGGCAGAGTCGTGGCGAAGCTTCCGTTTGTGCCCATAACATGGCTTCAGGGTCTGTCACATAGAAACCTTCTCGGGGATGACTACTCAGATTGTTCCTTCATATTTCTCTACATTCTGTGTACAATGTCTATTCGACAGGTAAAGCAAGCAGCATCTTTGCTCAGAATGTGTTAGCATACTCATATTGAAAAGGCTTGAATTACTATATATCTGCAGCTGAAGCTCTTGAATGGCAGGCATCTAGCTTGATTTCTTTGTTAATACATCCATGTGCAGCTATGTTAGGCCAAAACAAAATATAGGTGTGGTTACCGTTTCATGCCGGAAAAAAATAGGGTAGGTAGGTAGGGAAAACATTTTATTGTATTGAAACATTTTATTTACGGACCATGTCCGAAGGATGTGCGTTGTGCCTTTTGAAGCAGGAACTGTCCAATTCATATTTTTTATATTTTTTTTTTTACTTTAAAGAAAATTGACAATAAAATGTTTAGGGTCGCTGGGAATAAATAGGGTCGGTTTTGCTTTGGCCTTAATTGTGATGTAGAATAGCAAGTTTGAGTTAGCATCCGATGCTGCATGCACAATGTGTTTCGCTTCTGATAAGATCTGTTTGTTTTCTCACAGAACATACAAAAGCTGCTTGGGTTTGCTCCGTCACGAGCAGCCAATCAGCAAGGAGGTGGCCTTTTTTCTCCACCTCCTGTCAAGTAGGTTTCCTTCCTTTCCTCCCGGGAGTCTACATGCAGTGTAGGTAGGCTGACCTATGTGCTGTTGTGTGCGTACGATGGTGCTCGCGGAACAAAGCGATCCATCCCAAGATGCAACACTGCCGCCGAATTCTGAATGTCAGATTGAACTTGCAGCGTTTCACATCTTGAGGGTGTGATGTAAATTGAGACATCGACAAGTGGAAGTGTGTTGCTTGGCAACATGTTGTGATGCTGCATCAGTTTCATTGATTATTTTGTGTTAAAACAATGGGATGCGGGGTTACATCTAAATTGCTGATTCTGTCTGTAATTGTCGAAGAGTAAATTGATTTCCAGTTTCCAAGTTATTCTTGGTGAAGCAGTTGAATTCTGTGTGATTACTGAAGCTGTTATGATGCATACATCCTTCCGTCTATAGTCATTATTCAATGAAAGTAATGTACTGCAGTTACATCATACCATTATTTGTGTATTTTAGCAATTTATTGATGTGATATTTCTTATAACAAGCCCATGTCTCCTCTGTAAGTTTTACAAGTGGTGTTAGGGTTTGTGTACTGCAGATGTCATTTTGTAATAACAAATAATGCATTACTAACAGTAATATCGCATTAGAAATATAACGTTATGTGCTAGCAACCATGGATTTCGAAAAAGAGAAACAATTTGTTATACGTACTCCATCTTTGCACCTTTATTGTGTTTTGTTAAGGTCCTTATACGAGTACGCCAGTATTTATATCATCAATATTTTCATGTTATAGTCGTAAGCACATCACTATAGTGGGAACGTCACTATCGTGAGTCCGCTGGCATGGTGGGCTTCACACATTACTGGTTATTAATGACAAGGACTGGACGCAGGTTGTCTAGCCAAGGCCCGTGTTCGGTTGCACTGTGAACCCAAATAATCATGTCGCATGTTCTGTCTCTCGCTCTCTCTACGTTCGCTCTGCAAACCTTATAACATCAGCGTTGATAGAGGGCGCTGCAGTGTTAGTACACTGTTCGCGGAGCCGGTGATGTCAGCGTTGGTAGATGGCGCTGTAGGATTAGTACACTGTGCTCACGGAGCCGGTGATGTCAGCGTTGATAGAGGGCGCTGCAGTGTTAGTACACTGTTCACAGCGCCGGTGATGTCAGCGTTGATAGAGGGAGCTGCAGTGTTAGTACACTGTGCTCACGGAGCCGGTGATGTCAGCGTTGATAGAGGGAGCTGCAGGGTTAGTACACTGTGCTCA
>NW_014577110.1:731453-735434 GCF_000485595.1 Priapulus caudatus | reverse complement strand
AATCATGATTATTTTGTGTGTTAAAACAATGGGATTGCGGGGTTACATCTATAATTGCTGATTCTTGTCTGTATATTTGTCGAAGAGTTAAATTGATTTTCGCAGCTTTCCAAGTTATTCTTGTGGAGCCAAGTTGAATTCGCTGTTGATTACTGAAGCTGTTATGATCGCATACATCCTTTCCGTCCGTGATAGTCATCTATTCAATGAAAGTATGTTACTGCAGTTTAAGTCGATACCATTATTTGTGTATCTTTTAGCCAAATTTATTGAGTGTGATATTTCTTTACGTTAAACAAGGCGCCATGTCTCCTCTGGTAAGTTTTACAAGTGGTGTTAGGGTTTGCTGTTACTCGCAGATGTCATTTTTGTAATAACCAAATAATGCATTAAGCTAACAGAATATCGATTAAGAAATATAACGCTATGTTGCTAGCAACCATGGGTTTCGAAAAAGAGAACCAATGTTGTTATAGTATCCAATCTTTGCACCTTTTATTGTGTGTTTGTTTAAGGAGTCTTAATACCGATACGCCAGTATTTATATATCAATATTTTCATGTTATTAGTCGTAAGCACATCTACTATAGTGGGAACGTCACTATCGTGAGTCCGCTGGCATGGTGGGCCTTCACACACTTACTGGGTTATTTTATGAGCAGGGACTGGACCGCAGGTTTGTCTATGCCAATGGCCGCGTGTTCGGTTGCACCTGTGAACCCAAATAATCATGTCCGCATGTTCTGTCCTCTCGCTGCTTCTACGTTCGCTCGATGGCAAACGCTTATAACATCAGCGTTGATAGCGGGCGCTTGCAGTGTTAGTACACCTGTTTCGCGGGCCGGTGATGTCAGCGTGGTAGACTGGGCGCTGCTAGGATTAGTACCTTGTGCTCACGGAGCGGTGATGTCTAGCGTTGATAGAGGGCGCTGCAGTGTTAGTAGCACTGTCTCACAGCGCGCGGTGATGTCAGCGTTGATTAGAGGGAGCTGCAGGTCTAGTACATGTTCGCCCGGAGCCGGTGATGTCAGCGTTGGTAGATTGGCGCTGTAGGATTACGTACCAACTGTTGCTCCACGGAGCCGCGGTGATGTCAGCGTTGCATAGGAGGGCGCTGCAGTGTTTTAGTACACTGTTTCACAGCGCCGGTGATGGTCAGGCGTTGATAGCAGGGGAGCTGCAGGGCTTAGTACATACTGTGCTCACCGGAGCGCCGGTGACGTCAGCGTTTGTATAGTGTTGATGCTTAGGTCCAGACGTTCGCGGTGACGATTGCGGCGGATGAAAGCTTGATTCCTATCAGCCGTGACTCACACCCACTCATACGCTGTGCAAATACAGAACGTGGATGCCGCTATCACCGTACTACACGGCACCCATACGGCTGCGAATACAGAACGTGATGCCCGCTGTGACGCCGTAACTACACCACCCATACCTGCGAAATAGCAGACCGTGATGCCCTATCAGCCGTATACTACACACGCCATACTGCGAAATACAGAACGTGATGCCGCCTATCACTGTAAACTACACCACGCCATAGCCTGAGCGAATACAGAACGTGAATGCCCCTATCACTGTAACTACAACCACCATAACGCTGCGAAATAGCAGATCGATGATGCCGCCATCACCGTAACTACACACCCATACTGACCTGCGAAATACAGAACCGTGATGCCCGCTATCACTGGTAACATACAGGTACCACCCATAACCTGCGAAATACAGAACGTGATGGCGCCCATGGCACCGTACTACACCACCCTATAGCCTTGCGAAATACAGAACGTGATCGCACCTATCACCGTGAGCTCACCACCCATACCTGCGAAATACAGAATATTACGGAGTTGGTTCATTAGAGTTTGCCGCAAGGCGATCTGCGATCGACTCGCTGAGGATGGATAAATATTGATCTCATACGTAGGTTGACAGGGAGGTGAGCACAGGCACTGAACGTTTCATAGATAGATGGATAGCTAGATATATATGTAGATAGATAGATAGATAGATAGATAGATAGATATATATATATCATAGGTACGTAGGTAAGGTAGATAGATAGATCAGAGAGAGCGCGAGCGAAAGAGAGTGAGAGAGAGAGAGAGAGAGAAAGAAGAGAGAGAGAGAGAGAGAGAAGAGAGAGGAGAGAGAGAGAGAGAGAGAGAGAGAGAAGAGAGAGAAGGGGAGAGAGAGAGAAGAGAGAGAGAGAGAGAGGAGAAGAGAGATGAAGAGGAGAGAGAGAGGAGGAGAGAGAGAGAGAGAGAGAGGAGAGAGAGAGACGAAGAGAGAGAGAGAGAGAGATGAGAGAGAAGCAGAGAGAGGAGAGGCAAGAATCAGAGACGAGCAGAGCGGAGAAGAAGCGAGGAAAGAGAGAGAGAGAGAGAGAGACGAGACGAAGAGCAGAGAGGGAGAAGAAGAAGAGTAAGAAATAGGGAAGAAAGGGAGAGCAGAGAATAGAGCAGAGAGACAGAGTAGGCTCGAGTGAGACGAAGTACGCAGATGAGAGCAGAGAGAGAGAGGAGAGGAGCGACGAGCAGACAAAGACGGACGTAGAGACAGGAAAGAGAGAGAGAAGCGAGAGAGAGAGGAGAGAGAGAGAGAGAGAGAGAGAGAGAGAGAGAGAAGGAGAGAGAGAAAAAAGAGAGAGTAGAGAGAGAGAGAGAGAGAAGAGAGAGAGAGAGCAGAGAGAGAGAGAGAGAGAGAGAGAAGAGAGAGAGAGAACGCGTAGAGAGAGAGAGAGAGAGAGAGAGAGAGAGAGGAGAGAGAGGAGAGAGAAGAGAGAGAGAGGAGAGAGAGAGAGACGAGAGAGAGAGAGAGAGAGAGAGAGAGAGAGAGAGAGAGAGAGAGAGAGAGAATATGATGGTCACTCACATATTATGGCATAGCCGTTTGCCTTGGTCATCTGGTTGCGTATATGTTCGGGTGTATCTAGCGGGTACGGGTACACGTACCCCGGGTAGATATCGTTCTCGTCCGGCCAGAAGTCGGCGAATATGCCCACCAGGAGGCAGATGATGCCGCAGCAGGTCAGCACTGCTCCGACAAACGTGAGGATCATCATGCAGTGCTTGCCGACGTCCTCGTCGTCTACCCACCGACCGTCCCGACGGACGCAGCATAGTTCACACAGCGGCATGCTGGCGTCCAGTTGGCGTCACTCGATCTCTCACGCCGTGTTAGAGCGACCGTTACTATAATGTGCACAGCTCCGCTGCAGGCGACGACAATGATGACGCTGAAGATGATAGTGATGACGTAGAAGATGACAATGGTCACGCGCGTCGGTTATTGTGTTCGTTACAACAATGGTTTGTTTACACGATGATCGGGTGTGAAATATTCTGTCATAAACACACAAACGCACGGTTTGGCAGAGCTGAGGGGTTCCGATTTAACATCGAAGGCTGCTACTTAGTATCTCGCTCTATTCCTCGCTCTACCTCTCCTTATCTTGCACGCTATGTCTTTTGCTCACCCAATATTTTACGATCTACCGCTCTAGCTCGCGCGCTCTTTCTCTTTGATTCCCACGGAATTATTCGTCCTTGTGTGAATACACATACATACCAGCCAGTAGAGCCACTCACGCTTATCTTGCTGTTAGCGGGGGAGGGGGGTCCGTTTATGAGTCAGCTTGTCAACACAAGCGTCACCCAGGTTTAACCACTGTGTCACGATACTTATTAGGAGCACTTGTGTGTAACTGGCTTACCCCTCCCCTACTCTCCACTACCATCAATCGGCGTTTCGATGAGTGTAAGTAACAAATGAGGATGAGTAGCAGCGACCGCTATATCACTAGACGATATATATATATATATATATATATATTATATCACGACGATTGCATATCATATTGCATCACGATTGCACCATTGCACGATCATATTGCGTCACGATTGCACTATTGCACGACGATTGCATCACGACGGCATATCATATATCACTAGACGATATATATATATATATATC
>NW_014577110.1:726523-730271 GCF_000485595.1 Priapulus caudatus | reverse complement strand
AGAGAGAGAGAGAGAGAGAGAGAGAGAGAGAGAGAGAGAGAGAGAGTGGAGGACAGAGCATATATTTCTCACACGGCCATACACGAGCTTACGGTTATAGCTAATGTGTGAAATATACCAACAGCTATCATTGCGTGTTTCAGACACAGTACGCGCGTGTCTCGGAGCGACTATCCCAGCGCCACCTATATTCCTCGGGTCGGCGCGTCGCTGCGAAGCTAGCCAACATGGCTGCCACATCTGCGACTACGACCTCTGTAACCACGCCGCACGCGCACCCCCTGGCGGAGCAATCCCGCTGATGCTGTCTGCACTGCTTGCTGCGACGACGACGACGACGACGACAACGACGTTGACGATATTGTGACCTGATACTGGTTTTGTGGGCGAAAGTATTCACATGTGTAAGATAGACTCTCACTGACTGTGGATTTTTATAACTCTCTTCGTCTCGCAAAATACCTAATAAAATAGTTTTCTGAACAGCTCTATTGGGAAAACGCTCTGCAAAAAAGATTACGATTTGTTTTTAACTGTTACACGTATTACAGTGTATTTAATGAAATAAAGATTTACATCTCTACAGTTATCTAATATCAACATCTTCACCATACTGGAACTAAGCAACAAACTGTAACATACCGTAGAAGCTACTGGCAGTTCAATAAGTTTTTCATGCCTAGATTTATTTAATATAATGATGACACAGAAGTTCTAGACATATGTTTATGTGTTCACCAACGCACTGATTATCCCTCCTTTGGCATATTCAATTCTGTGCACTAGTTTGTATATTAATGTACATAATTTATTTTAAAGTGAAATATTCTAAAAGAACTTAAGGTGTTTGTGTGACATGATTGCGTTCATACAGTACAGAGTCTATGTGCGGATAGCCAATCATATTATAATCATCAAAAGAAATTCCCCGGGATGGCATCCAAAGTTCCGAACCCCATGCCACGGGATTCACATGCTCGCAGAACGCCCCCTTCTTCAATACAAATCCTGGATTCGCCCCTCCAGACTAATATATGTTGGCTGGATCCAACGTATCAGCTGCACTAGACATCCACCTTCTGATGAAAAAGATTTACCCATACTGAAATACGGGCTCGATGCGAATCTGTTTCACAGCTTGTAAATAATGGCGTCGACTAATAATGTGAAGGTTCATTAATATAGGCACTTTACCTTTATTCATACTATTATTACACTTTTAAAAATTCTAATTTTACTATTATTTGCCTCATGGTTTTATACTATGCATGTCATGTCATAGATGCGCCTAGCTACGCGTCCTCCATTGTGATGTGATAAACAATGCTACGGCGCGTGAATGTTTTAGAACATAAATAGGCAATGTAAGAAAACCAGCGCTATTTCTTACAGTTACACAACCGAGTAGGGCCTATAACATGTCCTATAACATACGGCGTGTTATATGGTATCTATGCTTATAACTTAACTTATAATTAGACTAAACGCGTCTAATTACTAGGCAGATATGATTTTTTAACGCCATCCACATCTTTGACTAAACGGGTCATATACAGAATCATGGCAGAATTACACCCAGCGGGGTTCAAACTTGAACCAAACGACAGTGGAGTAGCTCTCGGCGATACTGAAGGTCAGTCTATAGGACGCAAATAGTCGAGGTTTCAATTTATATCAAACTTCGTTAGTCATCGCTCCCCAGTATTACGAGGAATTTACTTAAATACTTTATACATTTCTCGTTATTATACTTCTATAAGTATGCGTGTCCATAAAAGTAAAGCTTACTAAAGTAAAAGTAAGCTTAAAAGCCATAAAAGTAATAAAAGCCATAAAAGCCTTTTAAGCCATAAAAGTAAGCTTAGTAAAGCTGGGTTTACACTGCCAACTTTGTGTTGGCGAATTGGACCAACTTCCCAACGCTTTATCAACCGTTCTATGAACTGTGCAGCGCGTTTACACTGACGACTGCGAGTTGGCCAACTCGATCGAGCTGTCAGTGTCGACCGCGAGCGTACGCGTGGTGCTATGGATTATAGACATTATTGCATGACAAATTCTTGAGGTAGGCCTATCGCACGCACAGGCGCAAAGACTCGTCACAGTCACATAGTTGGGATGCCACGAGGGCAGTGGATTACTGGAGGGGTTTCCCATTGGATTTGTCCATGCTCGTGAAGCCGCCTTCCTCATGTGCACGTGCGCGTGTACGTGCGCGCACGCGTGTACCTTCCCCGTCACGTGTACAACAGGTGTACGTGAGCGTACGTATCTGCCGTACACAGATGCACATGACCGCACGCGTGCGCACACATACACGCGTGTGTGCACGTACACGCGCGCGTTCACGCACATACACGCATGCCCGCACGTACACGCGTATACACACATGCGCCCACGTACACGCGTGCACGTACACGCGTGCGCGCACATACACACATGCGTGCACGTACACGCAATCGATTACTTACGACGGTACCGTTGACGTCAATTGTCCATTAGGAGCGCGCGCCTATAAACTTGCTAGCGATGTGCCAAAACAGCCTACTTCACCCCGACCTTATCCCTTGCCCCACTTGTCCCCTCGCTACAACGCTCGCTGCTTGCTTTTACGGCCGCTCAGCGTGATATCCCTACCGCCTTCCGTTTCTCTCAGTCTCTTACCCTTCTCTCTCTCCGTCTCTCTCTCGTCTTTCTTCTCTCCTCTCTTTCTTGCTCTCTCTCTCTGCTCTCTCTCTCTCTCTCTCTCTCTCTCTCTCTCTCTCTCTCTCTCTTCTTCAGCAAGCTATATTATGCAGTTTTCTTCAGTAGATCTCAGTATCTACGCATGATTTATTTAATAAATCAATATTTTATTAGATATTTATTATGATAGAGGTCCGCAGGTTTCTGCCGGGCCTGTTGAGCGTGATGAGGAACGACGCGAATTGAAATTATCTTGCGCAGCTGAAACGGTGCATGGGTGACCAACGCGCGAGGCCCATTTCATGATACAATTTAGTAGTATCGCGGAATCCGGAGGCCGCGATATACTCGCGCACCAGTCGCTCTCGCACACTCTCGCTAGACTGTGACTCTCTCACGACTTCAGCCGCACTCGCACCGTCGATTGAATGCAAGATCGTGCAAAGGTACTTATTACGGCCGACGAGCGACGGCGAGCGAACAAGTTCATGCTATATTAGCATAGGCACGAAATCTGCTCGCGCGACTGCTCGTCGACCAAAGTGATGAAATTTGGGAATCAGCAATTACATCAAAGTGACAAGGATTTGCAATGCGCACAACACTATACACTTCTTGGCATCCGAATGCGCTTTTCGTATTATTAAATTGCATCAAAACATCAGCCTTATGTGTGCTTTATTCACCCTCACAAGGTGCGAGTGCTACCGTGCAGCATGTAGTGTAGTGCGTCAGACGCGTGTACGCGTACACGGTCACGCGGCTGGTATGTGGCGGCTGCACGCCCAGTGTAAGGTGCACGGTGCTAACGCCCGAGCCCGTACGCACTGTGTGTATACGCGTGTCGTGCGTGGCAGCGGTTGTATGCTGCGTGACAACTTCCGCGGCCGTCTACCGTATGACACATCCAGCGCGTGGTATGATGCTGCATCACGCGTGCGCAGTCATGTGCACCTGCGTAACCAGCGGCAGATAACGCGTACGCTCCACGATCTACCACCCTTGTGTTGTTCTTTTTTACACGTGAGACGGGAGATACAGCGCGTTGCGCGCACTTACACGC
>NW_014577110.1:724553-726513 GCF_000485595.1 Priapulus caudatus | reverse complement strand
GGAAGGTCGGGGGTGAAGTAGGTGTTTTGCACGCTGCAAGTTATAGGGCGCGCTCCTAATGATCATGACTCAACGGGTACCGGTCTATAATCATGTGTGTACAATAATATAAAGAGCAAATGAATAAAAAAAAGAAGTGTAATCGGTTTATATGGTCTTGATAATGATTTGTTCTTATATTCAATCCTAATAATATGGATGTTATTGAGAGCACGCGTTTTTCGACGCAGACACGTGCGTACGCACTCACGTACGCGCACACACAATCAATAACGCGTGCCTCATTGCATTGCAGACGACAACGATTCGTCCACACACTCGCTGTTGTCGACACCACCACGTTCCAGCAGCACGCCCCAGCGGTACGAAACCCGAAAGCCGGTCTACACGAGAGCGTCGGAGACCTTCTACCGCCGTCTGAGAGAGCAGCAGGAGGCGCAGCAAGCCATCGTACTAGAACTAAACGAATGCCGCGAGTGCGTGACGACACTGCGCGAAGACAACCGGCGACTGTTCTATGACAACCTTGACCTCATACGGGAGTTGGACGTGACGGGGCATCGGCTGGGTTACTACCGAGACGAGCACACGGCGATCACACGCGGCGCAATCGAAGTCACCCTGAAGCTACGGCTGGAGAACGGCCGACTAGCAGAAGCGCACACGGAGATCGATGCTCTTTTGTTTGATAACGATCTGCTGAGTGAAAAGGTGGACGCGCTCGATTTCGTCATGACAAACCTCGAGAACGAGAACGAGGTTCTGAAGACTAGCGCGCGTACGCAAGAGATTGAGCTCAAACACGTCAATGAGCAGCTGGAGGAATCGCGGGAACAAGTCGCTCAGGCGACAGCCAAGATTGACGCCACTAGCGCTGAGAGAGATGTTCTGCAGCGGCAGATTACGGGACTAAACACGGCGAACGACAAATTCCAGACACAGGTTGAATCACTGGTGTCGGAAAATGTCGACCTACTGGACAGATTGAAGGAAGCTGACTTACGCATTACCTGCCTAGAGGAAACGCAGCAGCGTGAAGCTGTGATAAGTGACGGAAGCGAACTGGTGAACACGCACGACCGTCCACCACACGGCAACACCGCGCCATCTATTGGACTAAAACTCATAAACGCTGGATTTAGCAGCGCTGTGATTGTAGGGGATGTTTTAGCTTACATTTTCTCTCCGTTTGAGTTGTGCATTTGAACGAGAAATAGTGATAATTTCGCTTCTAGAAATTTTCAGTTTCTGAAAGACAGTGCCAGCGAATGCATCTAGATACATATTTATTCTATACTATATATAATTGCATAAAAACGTAACGCAAACACAAAAACGTACGTGTCCGCACATATACACACGCACGCACACGCACTCAGACACACCACATGGGATCACACACACTAAATACTTACCCGAGCCCATATCTAGACGCACACACAGACGCAGACACAATCACTCTCCCTATTTCTCTCTGTCTCGCAGCGCTCACTCACGCACGAGTGTATGCGCGCACGTGCTGTCACCCCTATAAGTTATATAAATATATAAATTAATGGTTTTATATGGAATTTACCCATGAATGTTTACCGAAATTAATGAATACATTAATGAATGAATAATTGAATGAATAGACAAATAAATAAACAAATAATTAATTAAAATAGGTTTTCTGTTTCACTACCAAAATATCAGAAAATGTCTCACTTTGGCAAACATATACAAACACTTGAAACAGGCATGGCAGTTTCTGTGTGGACAACGGTAATCGAATATTTGTAGTAAACAAATAAATTGCGCCCAAGGGTGTACACCAAAGATCGTATAGTGCCGTAGGCCTATGGCGCTATAGGATCTTTGGTGTACACCCTTGGGCGCAATTTATTTGTTTACAACAAATATTCGATTACCGTTGTCCACACAGAAACTGCCATGCCTGTTTCAAGTGTTTGTATATGTT
>NW_014577110.1:717970-723389 GCF_000485595.1 Priapulus caudatus | reverse complement strand
GTGTGTGTGTGTGTGTGTGTGTGTGTGTGTGTGTGTGTGTGTGTGTGTGTGTGTGTGTGTGTGTGTGTGTGCGCACACGGGCGTGTACGGAAGGGGGGGGGTCCAGGGGGTCCGGACCTCCCCTGCTCGTGCAGAAAACACATCTGAGGAAGTATAATTTTAAAATTCCTCAGACCCCCCCTTCGCGTACTCGCTACTTGTGTACCCCCCACATTTCAAAATGGATTTGCGCGCCTGTGTGTGTATGTGTGTGTACACACGAAATCAATGTTGCAAGCTGTGCCGCTAAGTTTCGTCATCCGCTCGTCGTATTGTGGTGACGTCACCCATTGAGATGCTCAGCTGTTTCATATGCCACAAGGCCACATCAGTGAGTGAATCAGTGAAATAACAAGGTGAAATAACTTGTTTGTGTACGTATATATATGTGTGGCAACATCGGTTGCCGGTTACTTCTTTACGGAACTGACATAGCTATGAGAAACGTTATTTAAAGTCAGCTAGTAACACCTAGTAGTAGTAGAGGAAAATGTGAAATCCGTAGCGCTATGCACTTATTTGCTGTTCGGACTTCGGTCTGACAATGTAAATTGTAACACACACTCAGGAACCGGCTACACTCGAGTAACGAGTTGAAGCAAATGGAACTTTGCGAACGCGATCGCACATGGTAACCTGATCACAGATATCTAGAAAAAGTGAAGTTTGCATTCGAGTTAGTATTCACTAGAAACATGGCAGCGATCGTTGGCTCTCCACCTGAGACGCCGGCTGCAACGCCGAGCGAGGAGACGGCGCCAACCGCATTCGGAGCTAATCTGTTTGCAAGCGATGACATGGACATGGGACAGTTCGACGAAGACTTCAATTTGAGCAAGAAGGTAAAAGAACCTCGCAGAAAGTACATACAAAATATAGAGTAGATCTGTATTAGTTTATGTATTACTATTAGTATTACTATTAGAGTGAATTGCACAGTGACTATTTACTATAATTTCGTATAACTAGTACTATAACTATATAAGCTATACCTGTGCAAAAAGAATGGTATGGGTCTATGGCCCTGCCACATTTTGGATCCAGAGAGACATGATACAAGATTGTGTGGCACAGCAACAAAAATCATGCAGTCATTCTCCAGATTAGCTGAATCAAAAAGATTAGAATTTAATATGAACAAAACAAATACAATGGTTATAAAATTCACAAACAAAGAAAGGATAGAGAAGGAGATATTAATAGGCAACCAAGTAATCAAAAAATGCACCAAATATTTATACCTAGGGGATTTAATTAATGATATAGGAGATTATAACGATATGATAAGAGTCCGAACTGAAAAATGTAGGTTCATGATGAGGAAAATATTATCATGGGCAGAAGAGCAAAATTATGGAAATCATACTATAGAAGCAAGATTTAAATTATACGAATGCACAGTTTGACCCTCCTTCCTAAATAACAGTGAAAGATGGACTAACTTAACTAAGGAAGAAGTAAAAATGTTGGAGGATTTCCAAAATGAGCGCCTGCGCAAAATAATATTCACGCAGAAAACCTACCGAAAGACATTGAAAGACGATGAAAACTCCAATGAAAGATACGGAGAAATCAGTAAAAATAACCTATAGTTTCTATACGTAAATCGTGGTAGATACATATAAAAATGCATTATTTTATTGAAAATCTCCATATTTACTTATAAAACATCCAAGAGATGGCGCTGTGGCATGTAAACGTTAGCTCCGAACATTGTGTGTGTTTTATTGAATTGTTCAATGAATGACGCACTCGTTCACTTCCAACAGCGAGTGGAAATGCAGAAAATTTTCCTGTTCAATGCGAAATGCATCGGCCGGGCATTTAATTATTTACGAAAAGTAAACAGGCTGGGGAAAGGAACTGGTCACGTCGGTGACGCCCCATTCATGTCCATCAACGAAGAAGGCGGGGCTTATTCTGATTACGGAGATGCGGAAATGCAACAGAAGGACGTAGCGCAGTGCGCTAAACAGCGTGTTATTTTCGTTTTTGTGCCAAACTCTATCGTAGGAAACTGTTCTAGCCTAGCAGAATGCCCTAGTTCTTGAGATCGGCGATTTCGTACCTCAATGGGTCCCCACCTTTGAAATTATAATGGAGAGGTGCGGCGTACGCTGTGATTGGAAGACACAAAGTGTCAATCCTCGGCGCGCCTCGGCATCATGGCCGCATCACGTCGAGAATCAACCCCGAAGTAAGCCCGCGGGTTTGCAATCTACGTACAGTCTACACGCGCAATATAACGCAATATATAATATAACATATCTATGTGACGTGCAAATACGTTGACGGTAATAGTTAATACTTAGCCCAACACTGCTGTAAGATACACGTATGGTACAGTAATATATAACCGTTTCTTGGAGCTAGTAAATACTACACATTTGTGTATACAAGATATAGGTTCATGATCTGGCTCGTCGTAATACTCACAGATTGACGAGGAAGGGATGCTTCACTGTCTCCAGTATGTTCTTCTCGTTGTTAACGTGTTGCACCTGCTTTAGTCGCACGACGTCCTCTATTGCCATGATCTTCAGCGCGTTGTAGCATTTCGTCTCCCGGTCTCTACACAGCACTACCCTGCCGAATGTTCCAGTCCCTGCAAACATAACGTGAGGCACAGCGGTGATAAAATGCACGCGGAGATTGAGATTGGAATTCAAAGTCAATCACATCATTGGCACAACCTATGGTTTATACTATACACTCGTGTAGTTTATCGACAATAGATATCCATATCTATCATCTCGCTCTCTCTCTCTCTCACTCACTCACTCACTCACTCACTCAACTCTCTCTCCTCTTCTCTCTCGTCCTCTCTCGCTCTCTTCTCTCTCTCTCTCCCCTCTCTCTTCTCTCTCTCTCTCTCTCCTCTCTCTTTCTCTCTCTCTCTACTATTATACTATATTATAATATAGCGCTGTCGAATCATGGGTCAATCATAAGAGCGGCGCGCGCGTAACGATCTTCCGATCTTGCGTGGCATTAGAGGTTATACAGGTCGCAAACTCCCAACCACACATAGATCAGGGCTTCCAAAGCTGCTTCAGGCGACACGTACAATACGGTAATAAACACGCTCCCGACGCCAGTACGAATGGACACGAACAGGGCGAACCGTGAATGGCCCCTAACAAGTATCCATTAATTACATACATTTGTCTTCGCACGACCGCAGGTCAGTTAATGTGTACGCGAGGCTACTACGCTACGGGAGCGTCGTTGTATGTTCGACATCATGGTGGTGAACTAGTTCCATGCAGGACAAAATTATAGAACGTCGGCGCGAATGTTTTCGCCCTCACGCTTTCGTTCTGCTCTATAATTTTGCTTGTTATGTAACAGCAGCGGGCGTGCGTGCGTGACTGCGTGTTGCAGAGCAAGGCAAATTTAGCACGGAAATTATCGGTTAATAAATTAAGGGCGAGAGAGCTAGAGAAACATGAGGCTATTGCGGTTAGTAAATACATTTTCGTGTCTTATTTACCATCATTTAATTATTGAAACATTCATTGCCCGTGGGCATATAGAACGCGGCAACACACACGAAATACATAGTAATGAACGGTTACGAACGCGCTGTAAGCGCATATAACTCTAGCGATGCCACCGGAGGAAATGGGTGGAGTTATAATGATATTATACAATATATATTAGGGAGGAAGCGGAGCGGGACCGGAGGAGGCATGAGGGGAGCGAGTTTAGAGAAGGAGGCAAGGAGCGAGGCAAGAGCCATACGTGGTTACATAACGACTAGGGGAACGCGCGGAGGCAGGAGCGGACGGTGGGCTAGACCAGCAAGGAGTGATGATAAGAAGCAGGAGGGTTGCGAATCGAGGACACATGCGGAGGAGAAGAAGAACAAAATAATAACAGAGAGCAGGGACCGATTGCATGAGGAGGGTGGAGGAGGCAGGAGGAGACAGCAGGAGTAGTTGAGCTCCGAATTCGAGGAGCGAGGAGGAGGAGGCAGGAGGAGGAGCGAGATAGAGGATGAGCATCGTCGGTGGTGGCAGCTTAGCGGCGGCCGACGGAAAGGAATGAGATGGAGGAGCAGGCGGAGGAAGAGCAAGAAGAGTATGCATGACGCTGATAACATTTAACCAGTTACACGACAGCAAACAGAACAAACACACACTGTAACAGCCCGCGAAGATGCCACATTAGAGACTACGATGCTAGCCTCCTGTTGGCACGCTGGTTGTCAATGGTAGAAGCATGTCATAAAATGCAACGGTAGAAGAATATATGCACATGAGATAATCGCATGTGCATTGCGCGTAGGCAAAATGATGGGTTGTATTGACGTCCCTATAGCCAGAGGCTGCCTCTTATTTCGTAAGACAGCTCTAGCGATACAGCATTTCGCCTCTAGATCTGTCACAGCTTGTGGCAGTGCGAAATACTATATAACCATAGTATAAGCCGTGTATTACCACCATAACGATAACCATTTATAACATTCAATATATAATGCTGTCGATAAAACCACGATGAACTCAAGCAGAAGTGATTAATATGTAGTCGCCTAGGATATTTGTTATATTTACATTAGTAATTTATACATTTATCAAACTTTATATAGGAGTAAGTATATTTATCATATACATTGTGCTGTTTTCGGCTCAGCAAAGCGGATTAATACACATCATTAATCATTTTCTCTCTCTCTCCCATTTCCTTGTTCCATTTTCTCTCCCTTTCGGGTCTTGTATCTTTTCTCGCCCGCTCTCTTTGTTCTTGTGTCGCGCTCTTTATCTCGCTCCCTCGCTCTCCTCCCCCTGTCCTCACTTCTCTTCTGTCTGTCTGTCTGTCTGTCTGTCTGTCTGTTCTGTCTGTCTGTCTGTCTGTTATGTCTGCTCTGTCTGTCTGTCTGCATGTCATGTCTGTCTGATCTGTTTTCCTGCTCTGTCTGTCTGCCTGCCTGCCTGTCTGTCTGTCTCGTCTGTCTGTCTGTCTGTCTGCTCTGTCTGTCTGGTGTGTGTGTGTGTGCTGTGGTGTAGTTGTGTGTGTGTGGTCTGTGCGGTCGCGCGGGGCGTCACCACTGCTCGTCGTGGCCCAGCTGTGTGTGCTGACGGTATGTGTGTGTCTCTCGCTGCTCTCCTCTCTCGCCGCTCCCTCATTCCTTCTCCCTCCCTCGTCCGAATCTCTCTTATTTCGCTTCTCTGCTCTCTCTCTCTCTCTCTTTCTACTCTCTCTGCTCTTCTCTTACTTATAATATATATTACTACTAGTATATATATCGACAACTCATATCACAGGAAGCCCTAATAACACCCATAATCATACTAAGGAATTAATGAATTAGCTCGTTGATATATAGATATCGTCAAGAGCTAATAATACTTAGGTATTTACTCAGGGTTATTAATAT
>NW_014577110.1:700243-717945 GCF_000485595.1 Priapulus caudatus | reverse complement strand
CATGACAACTAAGAAATGTGTTTGATAATTTAGTACGTTTTCTTTTTAACACGTTTTTTGTTTTATATTAAATCTTCTTATGAGATCATCATAAAAGAGTTTATGAAGTTTAGGTAGATATCATTCCATTGAACTGATTCATGGATTAGTGGAACACGAGCTATTTCACGCAATGAGGGCATGCATGCGTAACTGGGATGGATCCGTTTTATAATGTTTTTATTGCATTGCTGATATAGCCTTATTTAACGCGATATGATTCAGAGCGGTATTATGAAATAGAATTGTTATTATACGTCTGTTATGACTGTGCATGGGCAACAATAATAACGGACATAATTTCAGGAGTAGATAATATAGGATTATTATTTATCTTACTCCTGATAATATTTTGTGATCGCTTCATTCACAATTATTGGTTTTTCTGCGGATTTGTTTTCTTGTTTTTGCTGCAGTGTACACGGCCTGTTCGTATTCTTATATACATGATGTGTGTGTGTGTGTGTGTGTGTGTGTGTGTGTGTGTGTGCGCGGCGCGCGCACGGCGTGTACGGAGGGGGGGGTCCAGGGGTCCGACCCTGCTCGTGCCTAACGCATTGAGGAGTATATTTTAAAATTCCTCAGCCCCTTCGCGATACTCGACTTGTGTCCCTATTTCAATGATTTGCGGCCGTGTGTTATGTGTGTGTAAACGAAATCATTTTGTGCAAAGCGTGCGTAGTTTCTGTATCGCTCGTCGTATTGTGTGACGTCACATTGAGATGCTCAGTGTTCAGATGCCAAGCTTCAGGAGTGAAATCCAGTGAATACAAGGTGAATTCACGTTGTTTTGGTGTAGTATATATATGTGTGAATCGGTGCGCTTATCTACGGAATTGCTATGAGCACGTTATTTAAAGTTAAGCTGCTACAGCTAGTTGTAGTAGAGGAATGTGAAATTCGTGAGTTGCTTATTTGCTTCGGACTTCGGTGACATGGAAATTGTAAACACACTCAGGCAACCGGCTACACTCGAGTAAACGAGTTGAAGTAAATGACTTTGCGAAGCGATCGACATTGGACCTGATACAGATTTCTAAAAAAGTGAGTTTGCGTCGGTGGTATTCAGTGAAATCATGGCGCGTCGTTGCTCACCTTGAGCGCGCGCACGGTCGACGAGGGACGCGCCAACCGCATTGGACTAATTGTTGCAGAGCGATGACATTGGCTGCAGTTGCGCGAAATTCAATTTCGACAAGAAGGTATAAACGTCGCATAAGTACTAATATGAGTATTTTGTTGTTTTTTTTTTTTTTTTTTTTTTTTTTTTTTTTTTTTTTTTTTTTTTTGTTTTTTTTTTAATTGTATAGTTTATGTTTCTATTGTATTACGTTAGAGTGATTCACAGTGACTTTTACTATAATTTCGTATAACTAGTCCAGGAGTAGATATAGAGAGGAGTATGGACTCCAAACATGAATTTCAACATTTGTTGCTATATTTTACGATGATAGTATTCGTGCAACTCGATAACGTTACAGTTCTAAATGAGTGTTGAATCCGTCTTAACTAACTTTTCTTTGTTTAAATAACTGCTGTCCTTTAGAAATTAGGCTTATACTATCACATGGTTCAGTAGTGTTTAGACCGTAATGCTGGCGGCTCAGATTGCCCGTAGCGCATGCCGAACCGGTGGCTAGCATGTGAGTGAATGGTCTGTCTGTTGACAGATGCACCTGTTGCGGCAGGGTAGTAATATGTGGATTCTATTTATTATTCCTTTTGTTATCACACTCTATATATTTATTATGATAATATATACACGTAATTATTACACCTATATAACAGTATATATATACACCATTATTCTTATTATTTTTATATTATTAATTCAGATTTATTTCTTCTGCGCCAACGGGTTGGTATTCTTGTCAAACGCAGCCATTCGCTACTATGCTAGCCACTGTTCGGTATGGCTTTTCTGGCATTGAGCGCCGCTACGTTACACACTATGAACCTGTGTAGTTCAAAGGCTATATTCCTTAAAGGTCAGGTATTTAAACAATAGTTAATTTTAGTTTATGAGACGGATGTCCACGTTTTGATGTATTTGTTAGGAGTTGCCGTAATAGATAGTCGGTAAATTAGGCAGCATTGTTGAATTACATGTTTTAGGAGAGTTACTCTTATATTTATCTTATCCTGTGTAGCTATACTATATAGCTGTATTACCTGTGCAAAAGAATGTATGGTGTCTAAGCGCATATTTTGGATCCAGTAGAGACATGATACAGTTGTGTGTTACAGCAACAAAATCTGCAGTCATTCTCAGATTTAGCTGAATCAAAGATGAGATTTTATGACAATACAATACAATGCGTTATAACTCCAACAAAGAAAGGATAGAGAAGAGATATTTATGCACCTAAGTTATCATAAGCACAGATTTATACCTAGTCGGATTTATTTTGATATAGAGTTAACGTATGATAAGAGTCAACTGATAAATGTGGTTCTGATGGGAAATTTATCTGGGCGAGAGCAATTTTGAATCGTTTCTAGGAAGCAGGTTCATTATCGAAGCATCAGTTTACCTCGCTTCCTATTAACGTGAAGATGGACTAACTGCTTAATTAAGGAGAATGTAATTGTTGAGGTATCCAAATGGCGGCCTGCGCAATAATCGCAGAAACCTACGAAAACATTGAGCGATGACATACTCATAAGATACGAGAAATTCCGAGTAAATACCTATGTTTCTGAGCTAAATCGTTGGTAGTACATATAAATGCATTATTTTATGAAATTCGGTATTTACTTATAACATCAGAGAGGATGGCGCTGTTGATGTAACTTTAGTCGACATTGTGTGTTTTTATTGATTTCATGATGATGCACTTCGTCACGTTCACAGCGAGTTGGAAGTCAGATTTGTCTGTCAATGCGAATATGCTCATCGCCGGATTTTAATGTATTTAGAAAGTAAGCAGGCTGGGAAGTGAATCTGGTTCCGTCGGTGCGCCCTTTCATGCCCATCAACGAAAGGCGGGCTTATTCTGATAGGTAGATCGGAAATTGCAACAGAAGACGTAGCCCAGTGGATAACGGTGTATTTTTCGTTTTGTGCACTCTTCGTAGGTAACTGTTCTAGCAGCAGAAGCCCTAGTTCTTGAGATCGGCATTTGTATTAAATGGTCCCATTTAGTATTAATGGAGGGTGCGGTGTACGCTGTGATTGTGAAGACACATGTGCATCTCGTCCTCGGGCATTGCCGGCATCCGTCAGTGATGTTTTGGCGCCCTATCATGTGTGTTTTCGCATATGTGCTAAAGTAATCCGGGGTGCTAAACTAGGCTTGGGCCCACATTTTGTCCATCTCAAGTTATTTGGGTTCCGCACACTGATTATTTTCGTGGATTCTGTCAATTTATTTTACTCAGCTGAGGTGTAGTTGCAGCTTTAGATCGAGATTGTCCGGTGTGCTCGTGCGTGCTGGTCCGTCGTCACAGTTGGCCATAATCTTACGCTCGGTGTCAGTCCGATATTTGTATGGGGGGGGTATCCGAACACGGTTTGGCTGTCCAGCTGGGGTCAAAGTCAAAGTCGGTAAGAGGTGTAAGAAGGGCGGAACTACCTCCTTTAACTTAAGTTGGGACGAAGCAGATTGCGCACAAATTCTAATCGGCTGACAGGTCGTGTAGCGGTGATAGCTCATGGTAGAAACTCACTGTGCGAATTGGAGTCACAGTGTCATGGTCAATGGGCACCGGGCATTATTTAGGATTTTCTGAGACATTGGTCTGCGCGAGCGATTGAATAACTTTTTTTTTCAGCGGACCTACCTTTTTAGCTTATTAGCGACATTAATGTACTTTCCGTGATGCGAAGAGTTAAGTGTCGGTAACCTTTTGACCTCGAGGGAGGGTTAACATGGATTTTGTGATGTTAACAAAGGACTGAACTGCTTTTGCTTTAGAGCCCCCCCCCCTCCCCTCACCCTCTCCCACCACCACCACTACGCTCGCGCTCGACGCATATCCATGATAACATGTTAATATAGCGAAGTCATTAAAGTTACACAGCTGTATCTTTATTACTGTACTGTAGTGTACTACCAGTAGGTATAGCAAAGCCTATCATAGATTTTAGATCTGTATTAGTAGTATCCTAGATATATGCTCTGAGCGCGAACTCGGTGGCAGGAGGGCGCACTTGATTCGGTTGCCAGTGAGTTTATCAGAAGAATACCTGGCTACAGTACACGTCAGTTGAGCGCTGTCGCTCTGCGGCACTTGTTGGATTCAACTTTTGCACACATCTGCAAGCTTAATTTGTACTACTTAGTGCAATGAGTAAAATCTATGAAACTGGTGTGTTGTAAATATTCAATTCTTGTTTAATATATTCACACAAAACAACCATTGAGCTTGCAGTGCGATATTTGATTACATGTGAGCCAATCAAATATGGAGAATTCATTTCTGGAGCACCATGTTATAAAGATGTTGTCTCTCGCTCTTAGTGTACAACGTTGTCATTCCAGTAGCCACAAGTAATCTTCTCGCTTAACAATCTGCAGTGAAAAGTTACAGTAAAGAGGCCATTGGCATAGTTACAAGATTATACAGTGCTAGAGCATGTTCTGGCTATGATATATGTAAATCAGATCTGAAGTAAAAAATTCAAACACATTGCAGACTGCCCTAGTGTCACCATCAGAGGAAGAGTACGAAGCATTGTTATCTGCACTGGCGAAGCGGTTAGAAGATGGGGAGACTCTCTATGCTGTCGGCATCGGTGGTAGGTGCTGGATAGAAAAACCTATATCGCTTATGACGATAAATCGCTTGTACTGCTAGCTAAGTTGTGTAAGCCTCATGAATTTAACGTTACATGATCATGCATGTCACATTTCTTCACTCGCGATTAACATGATGGAAACATTGGTGTAGAAATTTACATGATGTTCCAGCCAAATTTTTGCCATGATTGCAGATGGCGGTGCCAAAGGTTTAGCGGAACCAGAGCTCGAAGCATCTATAGCAACTCTGCAGAGTCTTGCAGTGTCCTGCAATGCAGACTGCAACCTGCTAGCAAAGCGGCCCGTCTCTCGGGGATATATCGCCGAATTTCTTGTTCGAAAGAAAGCAGAAAGTGAAGACTTCATTGAAGTTCGGTATGTTGACATAGTAGATAAGAGTGCATGTAGTCCTTAAGTTACAGATGTTAATGTGTCCAAAAATTTTATTCTCACGTTTACTGTTCGTAACCTTAGACTTGACTGATCTGTCTGTCTGATTGGAATAAGCAGGCCCCCTTGTATATTGTTGCTAGGTCTATTTAATAGTTGTATGTGGCTTTACATGTGTATATGCCAAATTGTCAGTGCTGCCGTCCTTTGTTACTAAGCGTTTTCTTTAAAACACATTGTCGCAGTGCTAAATGGCTAGAGATGGCATGCTTGTCAATTTTGCCAGGTGGATAGGTCAGTTGAATGCATATTTGAGTTTGTGGTTCCTAGGTGGTTGAGCTTATGTCGCCTTTTCCCATGTGTGTAAAACTCCGAACATATTAACCGAACGAACAAGGTTTGCATGAAAAGGTCTAAAAGATCATGTATAGCTAAAAGCAAGAGATCGGTTAATTGCTTCCATGATGTATGATTTGATTGCTTGTACAACGTGTCACTTTAAACAGGGTTGCTGTCGTTGGTAACGTGGATGCAGGAAAGAGCACATTGCTAGGAGTGCTCACACATGGAGAGCTAGACAATGGCCGAGGGATTGCTCGCATGAAGCTGTTTAGGCATAAACACGAAATCGAGTCAGGACGGACTAGTAGTGTAGGTAGGTGTCCAATATGAGTGATGTAATGTTAGGTATACTATTTCACATTTAGAACGTGATTAACAAAGTCACCAACAGATCATGACATGAAATAATAATGGTTACATTCCTCATTTTTTCATGCAAAGTGTAAAATATAAGTCACATAGGTTTGGCTGCAATAGTTTTTTGAAACTTGCATATTAAGCAGAATTTCTTGTTGTTTGTTTAAAAAGAATGTCACGTCAATGTCAATATCTCTCTACTTTTACGTCATGCCTCCGTGAGTTTAATCATTTATTGTTATTTATGTCTAGGCAATGACATTCTTGGGTTTGACAGCTCAGGGTCTGTTGTCAACAAACCTGACAGTCATGGTGGTAACCTCGACTGGAAGAAAATTTGTGAAGACTCTGCGAAGGTAAGTTTGCGATGAATGTGTACAAGCGTTGGTACCAGAGTAGCTTGCAATCTTGCGCACAATCACACGGAACCACCCTACAAATATCATGATATTAAGTCGTGCATCTCGCTGTCTGTTTTTATACCAGACCGATTCAATAACAACTATGACTCAGACGGGTAACATCTACGAGTCATTTACCTATAATAAATGACCTATAATGTAATTCACAATGTGTATGTATATATAAATTGTTTTTCTTTGATGCCAGGTTATTACGTTTATTGATTTGGCTGGTCATGAACGCTACCTGAAGACAACAGTGTTTGGAATGACGGGACATATGCCAGATTTCTGCATGCTTATAGTGAGTGTTTACATTTTTCTGACCTATATGGATATATTTATTAGATAATAAATTACTTGCATGTTTAAATATGCTTTTGCATATCACAACCACGCACACAGCTATGCTGCTATGTTAGACGATCGTAGCTTCATCTGCGTTGTATTTCAGGTCGGAGCGAATGCGGGCATCGTGGGCATGTGTAAGGAGCATCTTGGTCTTGCTCTGGCGCTAAACGTTCCAGTATTTGTCGTCGTGACCAAGATCGACATGTGTCCGGTGAACGTCCTCCAGGATACGTTAAAGCTCTTACAGAGGATACTCAAGTCTCCCGGATGCAGGAAGATTCCTGTGATGGTGCAGAATACGGACGACGTTGTTGTCATGGCAACAAACTTCAGCTCAGAGAGGTTCGTACCAGCGGGTCTCCTCTTTTCGGCCGTGGCAAATATAACGGCACCAGAAAAAAAATCTTCCAGAAAACAGTGCACCAGTTATCAAACCCGTTAATTAGTATACCGGTGAGGTCGCCACTGTCCATCTATGTGTGCGATACCACTTAAAGTATTATCATACTGTGAATCGGGCAGACACGTCTCAGACGTACTAGCACCATTTAGCTGCGTTTAGCATCCGTGGATGTGAGTTAATTCCGGTTCCTTCGTCACACACTGCCGCTGTGTCTCCGCAGGGTGTGTCCGATCTTCCAGCTGTCGAACGTGACAGGGGAGAACCTGCCGCTGCTGAAGATGTTCCTCAACCTGCTATCAGCTAGAATGTCGTTCGACGAGGGAGAGCTGGCCGAGTTCCAGATAGACGACACTTACTCTGTACCGGTGAGTGCAGCCGCCGCGCACCATGCTAGTCACGGCTAGCTAGCTAGTAACTATGGTTGGAGCTAGCGAGTACTAGTTTTAGTTAGCGCTACCCACTACTAGTGATAGTCAGTGATAGTTAGTACTAGTTACAGTCAGTGTTAGCTAGTACCAACTGTAGGTAATGCTAGCTGGTAGTAACTGTAGCTAATGATAGCCAGTACTAGTGGCCTATTTATTGGTCGCTGTGAATTTAGCATGTAAAATGCATTTGTTGAACTGAAATGGCTGTGTACTACTTTTAATCTTGGTGCCAGTTTTTTATGTCTACGTCTTGTCGTTCCATAAAGGATACTGGGATGTGGGTGGGTCAAACTGTGTCGGTCGGAGCAGGTTGCACCCTGAGTGGTTTCAATGAGGTGAACATGAAAAGTACATTAGACGAATTGCTTTGGGAGCTCAGTATTATTAGTATCTGTAAATTGTGTTCTGCGAAAACATCTTAGTTGATTTATCTTACAGCTTTTCTTAGTTTTTGTGTGCTTTAATCGTGACTTTACAGAAAATTGTCTGCCCGAACCCAGGTAGACTGTACCAAACTTTCCCTTAAAATATCAGTTTAGAAATGGTGATCATAGAACTTCGGAAATAACTATAGCAACTGTCCTTTGATGTAAAAAGTTTCCAAGATGATACAAAAGTTAGTTCTTTCAAAGGAAGTATTTGATGAAATTGTTTTTGCCATACACACACTGACTGTGGGCTAACAGACTGCTGCTAATTTTGACCGCTACAATTACTGCTTCAACAAGTTAATGTTAATTAATAGTTGCCAGCACTAGCAAGTTGGTCCGAACCATCCCCACCAAGCTGTGTTGCTATTCACAAGTACTAGTGACAATGCTGACCCGCTGCAGGGCGTTGGAACTGTTGTCTCGGGAACGACACTGAAAGGCGTGATAAAGCTGAATGACACGCTGCTACTAGGACCGGACGCCCTCGGTCACTTCCAACCAATCGTCATCAAGAGCATCCATCGGAAGAGAATGCCAGTGCGGTGTGTGCGCGGCGGCCAGACAGCATCTTTCTCATTAAAACGGGTACGGCTATATAGGCGGTCTAGCGCGTGTGCGTCTTGATAGCGGTGGATAAGAATTGAAGCGAATGTGATTGGATAAGAGTTCCTATGTCTTGCATTTGCGACAAATGCAGCCGTTTTCCCTCGAATAGCAGAAATCGCAGAAATCACGAGAGCGTTAAAGTGACGATAACTTTTAAAGGTTCTGTTCTAGTAGGTTTTTCTCACATTTTGTAAGACGTATCACATCACTGGCTCTCTCCTGTTGCTTCAGATTAAGCGATCTCACATTAGGAAAGGCATGGTGATGGTGTCACAGGACATTAAGCCACAGGCATGCTGGGAGTTTGAAGCAGACATATTGATCTTGCACCACCCCACGACAATAAGTCCAAGGTACCAGGCGATGGGTAAGTTTCAGTCTGAATTTGGCATGCAATATTCCTGATAGAGCTTTAAGCCTGTCTTTGTCTAGTGCAAATTGTATTCATTTTGACCCGTTTTACGGGCAATGTATATTGTGATTTTTAAGATTTAAAAATGTTTAGTATAACAACAGCAACAACAAAAATAATAACAGCAACAACAACAACAACAACAACAACAACAGCAACAAGAAAATGTCATTCAAGTTGCTTAAGAATAAGTCAAACAAATCACATTGATGGCGACATTCTTGCACACAAGTCTGTGCTACTACTAGTGCTCTGTAAAAGTGCTTCTACCTGACAATTTTTTTTATACAAAACTACCTCAATCCCAACATTCTTAGTGTACGCTTGTTTTCTTGGTGCTTGCAGTGCATTGTGGGAGCATCCGGCAGACGGCTACGATCGTCAGCATGTCACAGGACTGCCTGCGCACAGGCGACAAGGCAGCCGTGCGATTCCACTTCATCAAGAACCCAGAGTTCCTACGTATTGACCAGCGGCTTGTGTTCCGCGAGGGGCGCACGAAGGCAGTCGGAAACATCACCAAGTTGCACCCACACATACCTGGTAAGATAGACATGCTGGGAACTGTTAGTGCGCGTGCTGCCATGCAGCGTTACAAATTAGGGGGCCGTTGTCAGAAACATCGTAAAGTTAATGCTAAGATAACACTTACGACTAATGTTAATGTTATGAGAGGAGCGTTGACAGAAACACATTGCAGCTATTAGAAAACTTACGATAACAGGAACTTCATCACAAGGCCTGCAGTGCTGATTGAATGAGAATCGATCACAAAATTCAAATTCATACACATTTATTGTACATCACAGTAATTTAAGCATATTATGATGGCTAACCACATATAAATAATATCTGATGAAAAATGACGCGGTCATAAATTTATTCTGCACAACAAGACAAATTCTCACACTGTAACACGAGACGCGAGAGTCGTGGTAAGCGTGGCAAACATTTAAAACAAAAGAACAAATGCCATACGCCATTTGTAAATGTTTTATTTTGTTTTATGATCGGTAGATAATGAATGATTTTGACGTGTTTTTTAAGAAAAACACATTTTATTCATTATTATAAAATATAGTATCACTATAATTGTAATTCGTAGTGTAAATGTGTTATTTTTAACTTAATATGAAAGTTACGAGAGGGTCTGGGCTCTCGTAATGTTAAGAGGATATTTTCGAGGATTTTTCATTCTCGTAACTTTGCGAGGTTTCTGTCAACGGTTTACGAGTGGAAGTTAATGTTAAGACTAATTTTGTTTCTGACAATGGGCCCCAGGCTTGCAGAATATGTAGGTATTTCAGTTGCGAGAAGATAAATCCGTGTCCTTCCTGCTGCTTGATGTTATCACAGCAACAATATCTACCTTGTCGTGCCAGGGTTACGGTTATGTCGGTTCGAGGTAAATAAGCTTGTATGAATTTGAACTGTTGCAGGAACAGCCCTGCAGCAGCACCGAGCGAAGATGAGCAAGAACAGAGGTGAGGGCCCCGGCCCGGGCCCGCAGGGTCACGTAGACCACGGCGGTGACCCCGACCACGTGCCCATCCTACGACCGGAGAACGAGCCACAGAAGCCTAGTAAGCGTAACCGAGGCGGCCGGCATCGGAGTAGTAAGGCCAAAGAAAACATGGCCGCTCATCAGAAGCCGTCGACGAGCGGCACTAGTTTAAAATCTGCCGCCTGATTCCAGCAGCGTGAGGAATGCGGCAGAGAAGGGGGGCAGCAGGCTAGTACAGGTAGGCGGGAGGGAGGGCGTTTGTTGCCTCTCCTCTGGTCATCGTAGTTTGGCAATAGGTTGTACTGTGTAGGTTTGCACGATGTTGCTGACACCATTAGCATCCTTCACGCCCAGTAGAGTAAAACCTGCATCTGATAATCGTGCATGTAACAGATAACTTATCACTGGCAGAGATATCTCACCATGTCATTACTGGATTAGTTGCAGCCAATCACTGCCAACGGCCTGCAATTCGTTATCGAAGTTGTAAACGTTTCTGATCTCCTATTTAATTGTCAGTGGCTATAATTAGGTGAATTAATGGGTTTAAGTGCCCTAGTGATGCAGAAATTGGAAGAAGCTGTGTAGAAATCAGGCTGTGTGCAGTAATGCCACCCCTCTCCCATTACAATAACTCGTGTTACGTACGTTTACCCATGCACAGTTTATAAATATTATGACCACTTTATTCATGATACCAAACAAAAATTTGCTCTGATGTAATTTTTATAATGAAGCAGGCAGGTTTTTCTATCCAAAAATTCCTTACATCATTAAATAATCAATATTTATCTATGTTTGACAATGTTTAATTGCACGCATAACTATGCATTCCCAAACAGTGCCATACGTTCGGTACAGGATGCAGATTCTTATACTGAAATCTCTCGTTTGTTTTACATCCTAAAGTAGATAATATCTATGTTTACGAATGTTTACTTGCATTCATAATTGTGCTGGTATTAAGGGAAATATGAGGATTGCATACTTTTCTTGGCCAAAAAACCTTTCATAAGAACGCAATTTCAATTTTATAATGGAAGTCATTAGGATAACGTGTTTCACCTTACAGAATTTCACGTAACGAACGGTTTTTCTGGATCACATTACTTTCGTATTGCGGGGGTATTACTGTACATGTAAAATAAATTGAAAGATGCCTTGCCATTCGTAGGGTTTAAATACGGAATGTAGTAGACGGATTTTGGAAATCATTCATCAATCAATCATTGAATCAATCATTTTAAATCAAGAACTGGTTGGATATTGCGTTTTTGAGAGAGACCACAGTTGTGGTAGAAATTGTAGTTGCTGTTTCCTAAGTATTATGAGCTGTTTTATATTGTCTGGCAGACTTTTAGATCGGGTTAGCGATTTAATGCTTCATTGGGGTTCCTTTAATATCGATTTTAATGAACTACCATTCTGCCCACCCTGTCAGCTATTGCATGTTACCTATGTTTTTAGACAGATATGTATACCTTTTAGTTTTCGGCTCGTTTGAGTACATAGATAAATAAGACATAGTGACGAATGGAAATATTTACGAGGAACTGAAGACAGCGTGGAAACATTCACGGTGACATGAGACTGAAAAGTACCGAACTGTCTGGGTTTGCTAACCTCTGCCGTGATGTAAACATTCCGTCACCCTTTCCATACAGTCACAAAGAGGCGTCTTTCTTTATTTTCCTGACCGTCACAGCACTTTATAGCATGTATTAGCCGGAGGTTTTAATCGTCGTACGTAATAGAAATTCCTATAAATGACCTTTATTCATATGCAGGTTTTTTAAGACACCGTGAGTTAGAAATTAATTTTCATCAGGTAATTTTAATCAGGTTAGGTTAATTTTCATCAGGTTCTACATAGTAACCGTAACCTGCACGTTCTACATAAACGCGCGCATGCACACGCACACACGCACGCACGCACGCACGCACGCAGCGCACACACATCCCACGCACACCCACATAACCGCACTCAACAAGTACCGAAAACTACAATGGTTGTTTACTGTTCACGTGCGCTGCTCTCCGTTTCTCCATGTCAGTTTTTATGCGAATATTAAATGTAAATGTTGTAAGTGCTGGGTGCATGATATACGTACGTGTGTACCGGGTTGCATAGACTATTATTATGTATATATATATAATTAGAAATAGATTAAAGTCCACTAATTTGTGGATTAACCTATATCAGAGTGTGTACATTTATATATACCTGGATAGCATTGATACGCGTTGTACTGGATTGATTTGTTGGATTACGGTTGTTCGTAAATAAATGTGACAGTATCACATTGGATTGGGAACGAGTAACGCGGACAGCTGGTACATTCTAAAGTATGATGTTAATGAGAATATTTTGACCTGAAAAGAGTAATTACTGGTTCGAGTAATTAAGACGTGGGCCGTGTTTTTACGTTTTGTGTGTATGTAATACGAGTTTAATAGAATCATTACTAGAAGTTTTAAATTGATACTGTGAGTTAACTTTTTTCGTTGATCTAACGTGTTCAGGTTGTCCGTTGAGGCTCTAGCATGTCAGTATGGTTCCTTCCGTTGTCAAGCTGTTGTTTACCAGAAGTCGAATATCCATTTCTGTAAGTCTAAAATAATTTCAAGTATACGAATAGTCGCATGCCCGCCCTCACGCCTGCACGAGCACGTACATCTGCCCGTAAGCACCCACACGCAGACAATTATTTAAATACTATAAACAAATTGTGATAGTAACATGAAGAAAGAAATGAAATGATGAAGATTCAAATAACATGTGAAAGCCACGCAGTCGTGCGCGTGTTCGCTAACTGCGCAGACGTAAAAGTTTGGACTTAAGCCGGCAACCCCACACCGGTGTGCCGTGCTAAGGTCTCGATTAGGTGGGGGCGAGTGGAGGGTAAATAAATGAATAAATGAATAAATATATATATATATATACGTATATGTATGCGTACGTATGTGAATATGAATATTTCGATGTGTACACATACGAACGCACGCACGTACATACGCACGCGCACGTGCGCATACACGCACGCACGCATATAAGCGGGAAAATAATTTAAAGTTCTTTCAGTCAAATTAAATTGGGCTTTTCTGTTGAAAATTGTAGACTTAATTGCATCTATGCTCCGACTTAAATGGCTACTGTGAGATGTCGCTGTTGAGCTTTGATAAGCAAGCCGCAACGCCCTGCCTTTCACACATCTTTGCCATATCTTTTAGTATAGGGCTTCGGGCGCGCGTACCGTGGCGCGTTATCTCACAGGCAATGAATGCTATTCTGTCGACCTCGTGCTTAAAAAGAAGAGTAGCGTGCATTCAATAGGTTTGCATAGAAATAACCGCTCTCCATATTCCACTCGAGGGCAACGCCCTACCATTCACATGGCCATGTGGGGGGTGAGGGTACTAGGATGTATAGGGGATGTATACGAATGTATAAGGATTGAAGGTGCTAACATCTCGGCGCGTTATCTATCCGTGGCAGAACTATTCGCTCATTCTTGTGTGCTTGAATAGAAGAGAAACCGGCCAGTAGTATAGCCGTGCATCGCAAATGCCGATCTCAATATTTCACTCAGCAGGCTGCGATCTGCTTTTCACATGGTCGTATAGTAATGTACAGGGAATCTCAGTGCGATATGAAGAGCCGTCTCGGCATGTTGAGTGAAATAATAATTATAATTGGCAGTGCGATAAGCACACACAAGCAAATTAACACGCGTATAACTGTTTGTTTCCTAAACGCCAGAATATAGCAGCGCGCCAATATTAATCGAGCGTTAGTCATGGCACAAAATGACCGACGCGCGGTGAATGCGGCCAGAGCCGTATATAGAAAAACGGCTCTATATAAACGGCTCTGAATGCGACAAATCCCATCACACCCCTTGTCCGTCTAAACCAAATTCCAAGGCAGATGGCGCTCTTGCTCTGGCTCAATTCACCTCATTTCTCGTATCCTGAGCTGTACGAAGGGGGCACTGCATGGAGTTTGCGTCCAGAGCCGTATATAGAGAGATATATACGGCTCTGTTTGCGTCTAAACCTGCGACGAACGAACGATCGTAATGCTGCCAAATCGGTTGTCAAAACTGCTTCCAGAGGGCAGCATGTGTCCGTGTGGCAGAGAAGCCATGGACGCCTGAGAAATGCAATAGAGTCAATCGCATAAAGGGCAGATCAATAAAGGTCGGCTAAAATGCATTCATTGACGCGAGCTCGACGAATGAAACGTAATAGGGTCTCATTTCTATATTATTATCCACCAAGTGTGAGCGATATAACCGTTCAGACGTATGCACCATGCAAAAGATTTGATACTTTTGAACATGATTAGTCTCGCAGTTTGTGCGATTAATTCCGGGGTAACCAAAAGGGTTTAAACTCAATAAAAGCACGCGGATATTGTAGCAGGATTTTGTGGTAGCGCCCGCCCTGGTATCGATTTGGGAATTCATTAAGCGGGTGTATTTGGATAGTTTTCAAAGCGACGTGGTTTCAGTAGCATTAAGTCGTAATATAACCCCCAGGTGAATGATTGACATGAGTACGCTGGTACGTAACTAAGCCGGAGAAGGTCTATGTCCCCCAGGGTACTATCGGAGGGTACCCTGGGTACGGTTCGATATATCGGAACGTACCCTGGTACTATCTAATATGCCGGACCGTACCTCGCCTACTCCACTAACGAGTCTAGGGAGTCGCCTACGCCTACTCCCTAACTAGTCAGTGTGTGTGTGAGTGAGTGAGTGAATGCGAGGAATACGAGAAAAAAAATTGAATGAAATAGTAAGTGAGAGAGAAAGCGAGAGTGGAAGATAGCGACGGGAAAAAGGGAAGGGGCGAGGCAGAGAAGGGAGAGCGAGATAAAGGGGGTGCGCACGCCAAGGGAAAAGAGGATAAAGGAAAAGGATAAAGGAAAAGGATAACGGAAAAGGAGATAAAGGTTAGCAGTTGTCTAAAAAATTGTCCAAGGCGTCGAAAACATTCTCACATTTCTTTAACGAAAGCAAACGTTTTTTTTCGCAATTCACTAGTGTCCTGCAAACGAGAGCCCGTTCGTGGATAAATAGCCTAGCGAAGTGAAAGAGGGCTAGAAACGTTCATCATTAATTCTCTCCGTCTCATTCAAAGAAGTAATTAGAACAACAAATCAGCAGCAGGTTAGCAGCATTCAGCACGCCTCATTATAATCGCTGACGTCGTGTGAAGCCGCCAGTAGCTGCGCACGAGACCGCTCGCCAACATGTGCTCACGTACTCTCACCTTACTTACTGATTAGGCCCTTTAGCCCCATGAGGAGCATAGGCCATCGACGACGCTCCGCCAGCGCACTCGACCCTGGCTGTTTTTTCCATCTCCCTCCAGGAGTGACCGCTACTCTGCATTTCTGCCTGGGTGTCTCTCCGCCACGTGTTTCTTGGCCTTTCCCTCTTCCTCTTTCCCTGTGGATTCTAGGTCAAGGCCTGCCTGGTAATGTTACTGGCAGGCTTCCTGAGGGAGTATCCAATCCAGCCACACTTCCTTCTCATGATCTGTGTGCTGTGTCTCCTGTCACGCCAATAAAGATTTGCCCATCCGCGTGGCCGCCCGGCGCGAAGAGGAAAGCGTAAGATGCGCGTGACGAGTGATTTGAAACGAATTCTGCGCTGAAGATCTTCTCCATGTCTATTTCCGACGAGTTGTAATGCGTGGATTTGATCTAATGAAGTCGCCCTCGCCGAGGTCCGGCTGTATATACTGTAGGCAGGCGCCAAAACCGCCGGGTCACAACTAATGGAAATTCAATGCCCTTCGCTGAATCGGGCGCGGCGACCGCGCGACAGACACCTGATATTGCAGTTAGTAGTTATATGTGAGCTTGCAAAGATTGCATTTACATCGCGGCGTGGCGTCGCGAGATATAAACGGAGCGCGCATGTGTTGTACTGTGAATGGGTGAAGATCTTAACCGTACCCAGGGTACCCTCCGATAGTACCCTGGGGGATATAGACCCTATGAGCGTAACTAAGCCGGAGAGGCCACGTGGAAACCACAAACAGAGACACCAATCCTGGTTTACTTCACATTGCTACATGCGCCGACATAAGTTCGTGGCACCATTTATAGATATTTTTGTTTGGACAGGCACGAATAGTCCCCTCTCGCGTATCCCTGTCCGCCAGTGCTCCCAAGATTGAGCGAGTGCAAACGCGTTATCGCTCGTAAAACCCGAACGGCGCGCATCGGTCTGGGGGATAGTCGTTGCGGGCTGAAGTTTCTGCTGTCGTTAAGGTCGCATCTCCAGCTGAGCTCTTGCGCCGCGCAATTCCCACTTCAGACGCTTCTCTCTCGCTAGTAGCATCAACACTTCACTCGCTCCGCTCTTCGCGAACTATAGCGTACCGCCGCCATCTTGCCGCGAGGTTAAACCGGAAGAACCGCCGACGTTCGGCATGGAGCGGACATCGGCCGACGAGCAGCGTAGCTCCGGCTTAGCGGCACCCGAAGACGTCGCCGACGTGAGTATCGCTGACCGCATGCTATATATTGAAAACGCGACGCTGGCGCATGTCTTATACTTAAGCCGCGAAGATTATTTGTTGCTTTACGGGTTGTTTTCGCTTCAAATTTCGACTGACTGTGCGCGCCTGCGTATCGTAAATGTGACGGCGATGAATGCTATACTATACCGCGCGTTATATGCCTAAATAATTCATGCGCGCGCCGCATGTTTAGTCTATGCGGCATGTGCATACAACGCGCTCGCGCATGATCGTATCTGCTAAATTCACTGACGGCTGCAAGCCGCCATATATATAGGGTCGGCGCGCGGTGCGTGTATCTCTCTATAGCGCCCGCGACCGTTTAAATGTGAAAAAAATAGATAGCCGTGTAGCATTTCAATTCTGCCTTGATTGCCGACGGTCGCGCGAAATATTTCCTTTCACACTGCGCTGAAATTGAGCCGGAGTGTCGTCGCTCTCGATGCCATTCACAACGAGTCTGGCAACAGATATTCTCGACGCTATATTTGATACGTAATTAGTTTACGCTCGCTGCCTCGAACCTCGAAGCTCGGGGGCTGCTGTGCGTGACTCGTGCACGCGGCCGATCGCTAGTTCATTACCAAAGATCGGCACCTCGGCTGTTCGCTCGATCTACGCGCACTGCTCGACGCCGGGTTCAGACAGCTGCTACGTAGATCAAAGCTGACAGGCAGAGAGAGAGAGAGAGAGAGAGAGAGAGAGAGAGAGAGAGAGAGAGAGAGAGAGAGAGAGAGAGAGAGAGAGAGAGAGCAGTCG
>NW_014577110.1:697359-699741 GCF_000485595.1 Priapulus caudatus | reverse complement strand
AGAGAGAGAGAGAGAGAGAGAGAGAGAGAGAGAGAGAGAGAGAGAGAGAGAGAGAGAGAGAGAGAGAGATGCGGCGTCCAAGCTCGCTATCTGCAGTTCCCAACGTTCCTGCGGAGATAGTAGCATCCGCGTCAAAAGTTTGGTTACGCTATCCAAAATGCTGGCAGAACAACTAACAACTACAATATAGCGAGCACCTCGTGTAGGAGGGAGCAGCAATCTGTGCTATATAGCGATCGAATCCACAATTAGACCACCGTCTAGTTACACCGTTATATAGGCGTAAACACATAGTTTACGATGATCATCAGGGTAGGAAATGACCACGGAGCATGCAACCCGCATATTGCACATACCTGCGTGCGGACTAAACACCGTGTATATAAATTCATCGTACATTATTCTCATTAGCTCAGAAAACGCCGAACGCAATCGTGCAGCTTTAGCCTCGTGGCAGACAGACAGCTAGCCAGCCTCTCGTGGTGCAATCAGTGTTTATAGATTATATTACAGCTGCGACAGGATTTGCCCTTGGCAGCTTGTTTTATCGACTATCGCGGTGTTTTACCGCCAATTTATTAAACCTCCCGATCGGTAACGACTAATTGGCAGGCGCAACCGAGGATCATGATATTGTTCGAGCGGAATAACATTATAGTATATGTGAGTATTATACTATAGAATCAACTGTTTCCATGCTTGATTCCGGTGGGCGGACATCGAGGAAAGGAAGGCGGGAGAGGGCAGATTGAGTAGTTTGTTTCGCTAAGGGTGGCTACTCCACCGAACTCCTTGAGTAATCAGGACTCTGCATGTCAAACGGCGCTGTTTTCCGACAAGTGAGCATGCAATTTTCCGAAGCGGTGCAATCAAATTGCGTCCGACTATGCGCGAATAATGAACCGCACAATGGGAGCAATGAATGGAGCTCCTCGTTTCGGAAAATGCACAGTTGCAGCTTAGACGATCACTTGAAACTACCAGATGAATGTGTTTCTGATTGCAGTAATTCGACTGCGCAGCACGTCGATTCTTTCGGGTAATTTCTAGTGATTACGGAGAGCGGAGACAACTATTTTTGGAGATGATATACAAATGTTTGTCTTGGATTATATTAGTCACTACATTCGTGGTCAATGGGGATTATGTGCCGAGTAAATTGTCGCTTATACTGCGATGCAATTCGAGATGGATCTTAAGACCCATTTTAGACAATTTCTTTCATGCACCAGGATCAATGCAATCCGGATGAATGTAAACTGTTTTCGTAGAAACGGAACACAATGTCTATTAATAGTGAAATGATGAACTGTCTATTCTTTACTAAGAACTGACAGGCATACAACTGTATCTTATCTGCTTTCTGTTATCGTTATTAACATCGTTCCCTTTCTCTCAGATATTGGAGAATGAAGAATGAAGATGATATTGAGAAGAACCTTGCTACTTCATATCAAAATGAAAGCTTTGGGAAATCCTGTAATTTTCATGGAGAACCTGCAAAACCTACGTCTTCTATCACTGCACGATGCAATAAAAACCAAGAAGCCAATTCACTATTAACGAGGGTCGTGCGCGGTTAATTTGCTCCTTATGAGGCCAGTTCCAAACAAATCGGGCTTTTACACCGAACCAACCCTCTCCACTCACGAGCGTATACACTGGCACGGGCGCCCGTTCACGCATAATGCAAGAGGTCCAATATAACCAAATGAGCAATCTATAAAATGAGCAAGCCACGACGTAATCATGTTGATTCTGTCGTAGGTTTGACTGCATCAACGATGATGCCACCCGTACGTATCCCGTGCAGTTTTATAAACATCTTAAACAGCGCTTTATATGGAGCTTCGTGTTTCGCACGAACCAAAACAAGCACAAAAGCAAATGCGCAAACAAACAGCACCCAGGTTAATAAGAGTTGCTATACGTTTCTGAAAGAATATATATATATATATATATATATATATATATATATATATATATACAGTGTATATGTGCACAACAAATAAACCACACAGTCGTAAAGGCAATACGATATAGAAATCAGCTAGCACGCATGCGCAGATGATATTTGCGAAGACATGACATTTAGACGAGCAAACCGCATTGTTCGCAAACACAAGCTGAACGCATTGTAGAAAACGAAAATGAAGTAACTAAACGGAAATGGGTGGCAATACTGCATTGTATGACGCATTGGTTACTGTCACCGCAAAAAGCTAGATAGGGCTACAATATTTTCTTACAGGTTTCTTACATTTCAAATAGAACTCCTAGTCATATTTTACTCCCGCCTTCGCCTTGCGGCCGTGATGGCAGCCAGCGCGACAAGAAATTCAGTGCAATGACATTCTGCGATCCACATAGATCATTATGTGC
>NW_014577110.1:686784-692334 GCF_000485595.1 Priapulus caudatus | reverse complement strand
CTGAGCTTGGGAGTGAGTGACGTGGTGAGTTAGTGATGAATTGAGTGAGTGAGTGAGTGAGTGAGTGAGTGAGTGAGTGAGTGATTGATGAGTGATTGAGTAGAGTGAGTGAGGGTGGGGGGGAGTGAATGAGCTGAGTGAGTGAGTGCAGTGAGTGAGTGAGTGAGTGAGTGAGTGAGTGAAGTGAGTGAGTGAGTGAGTGAGTGAGTGAAGTGATTGATTGAGTGAGTGATTCGAGTGAAGGTAGAGCTGAGGGGGGAGTGAGTGAGTGATTGAATTGATGATTGAGTGAGTGATTGAGTGCATTGAGTGATGGATGATTGAGTGAGTGAGTTGACGTGAGGTGAGTGAGTGAGTGAGATGAGTGAAGTGAGTGAGTGAGTGATGAGTGAGCTGAGTGAGTGAGTGATCAGTGAGAGAGTGATTGAACTTGATTGATTGATTGATTGATTGATTGAAGCTGAGTGAGTGAGTGAGTGTGTGAGTTATGTGAGTGAAGTGGGCGAGTCAATGGGGGAGTGGGATGCAGTGAGGGCGAATGATCAGTGAATAGTGATTGATTGAGTGATTGATTGAGTGATGATGATTGATTGATTGATTGATTGATTGAGTGAGTGAGTGAGTAGATTAGATTGAGAGTGAGTGAGTGAATTGATTGAGTCAGTGGTAAGTGAGTGAATGAAAATACATGAGCTGTGAATGTGTCACTGGTGCGTTCGTCATCATGCGTCATAAGTCCATCACCCGCCAATGGTTGTCCACCTGACTGTCGTAGTGACACCGCGATGTTGTAATAAGAGGTATATGCGACGTCTGGCTGCAAGCGTCCTGCAAGTTTGTGAGCTGGTGTGTGAGCGCGACTGCTGCGTTACCGTGCCGTAATGACGGCGTGTCATGAAGGCCTCGCTTGTCGAGCGCTTGTTATGAATCGCGGCAGAAGCTGGCTGTCGCGGCTGTCAATGAAAACCTTAAGTTTTGGCTTCCTGTCTCGGCACGATAGCCGTCTTCTTTACTACACAGGCGTTTTTGTAGGCAGTCGCGCGTGTCGCAGCCGATGCGATTACAGCGTGGCTTTCATAAGCCGGTAAATTTCAGGCGAAAAGATTTTCGGCCGACAAAACGGCGTGGCGAACCCAGCGGGTCATCGTCTGATCAGCCGTTAACATCATTTAGCGGACTGCGAACGCTGGAAATCCGAGCCTGCGGCGGCGCGTCGCGAGCGGCGTTCCGGCGTTCTCGAGCCGGCCTACTCCGACGCCGTCGCAGTCCCCAGAGGGCAATATCTGCCGGCTGTGCGGCGGCAAATATCGACACACGAGCAGTTAGCCATGCGTTTCACAAGAAATTATGTAATCGCGCTGCCACTTGGCACGCGTCCACACCGCCTGCCGCCGCAGAGAGAGTACTGTATGCCTAGCGAACAACAGACCCAAGCTGTTATCCGTCCTTACGGTCGAAGGTAAGCGCGTTGTGTAGCTGCTCGCATCGTGGCAGGTCGAGTATAATCACCTTCTGACAATAGTAATCGATTTTTGGATTCGCGCCTGGTTAGCATGCGAATGCTTTGTGCTGCGGGCGCGATGAGGGCTCGGCCATGTACGGTTGTGATGTTCGCGAGGTCCTCGTCACCTTTGGGGCCGAGCTGAGCTCATGCATGTTTTTCAGTTTTCAGCCTGAGATTTGCTTTAATCTTCATACTTTCAGTGTCGTAGTGTTCAGTGCGTTCATCCTGGCGAGATTGGGATGAACTCAGCAGTAAATGCTATAAGAACGCATTAAGGCTTGCCCCATTAGCCACTAGGACAGGAATAAGGCAGTATGTGCACGCAAAAAGATTCACGATCGGTGCAGAATTCCGTATGTCAAAAAGATATAAATGAAGATAATATTTCAGCAGTCGTTATCGATGTCACACATTGTCTTGTAAAGTTCAGGCAGAGTAAATCTCACTTTATATAAATTGAATTTTAGTAACCACAACGAGAGCTGTAAGCAGCAGCTTTGTTGACGCCGTGCGCAAAATCGCAGTTTGAACAGCGCTTTGATTCGGACAGCCCGCCAAATGTTTACTAATAGACTAGTGTTCAGGTAATTGGCAAGTCGTAAGTATAGTCGTAGATGTAACTCGTGGCAGTACGTGATCATGTGCTCCCGAGTCATAGATTGTAGGGCCATCAATGTCATCATGGTCGTAGACGCAGACGGGTATAACGTAATTGGTAGGTAGTAAATCATAGATGTCGCGTATTGTCTCGACAACGATCGTGGTGTTAACGCCGTATCTTCGGCGACCCACCCACAGTCGCAATCACGCTCGTGGCGAACGGCTTACATTGCGCTTCACGTAACAGTCCTCCGCTGCAATTGCAAGGCGACAGCGCGGACAAAACTGCTCGCCTCGTCTCATTTGCTTTTTCAACCACATCCTTGTTAACTGCAATCGCGGCCGCGACGGCAAGTGAGCTCGTAGAATAGATGCGTCACGCCGCAGTGATAAAGTAAGGTGCACCGGTGCTGACTGTAGCAATTACCTTAAACTGTGTATAGAATATTCTGCTAGTTTAGACTGGTAGAAGAATTTTCCCAGCTAGTGTATACATTATCCAGCTAGATTAAGATGAAAAGAGAAATTTTCCAGCTAGTGTAAATTTAGGTATTATGTCGTCTAAACTAGCTCGGAAATGTATACACTAGCTGGGAATTTCTCGTATCATCCTAATCTATGGCTAGAAAATGTATACACTAGCTGGGAAATTTCTCCTACCGGTCTAAATTAGCTGGATAATGTATACACGAGCTGGAAAATTTCTCCTACTATCTAAACTAGGTGGGAAATTCCTCCTACCAGTCTAAACTAACTAGAAAATGTATACACTAGCTGGGAATTTCTCGTATCATCCTAATCTAGCTAGAAAATGTATACACTAGCTGAGAAATTTCTCCTACAAGTCTCAATTAAATTTCTCGTATCATCCTAATCTAGCTAGAAAATGTATACACTAGCTGGGAAATTTCTCCTACCGGTCTAAATTAGCTGGATAATGTAGGGTACAGGGTTGCGTTTCCCAGCTGTTGTTTATTCTATAGCAGTCGAGAAACGATACTGTTATTTTGTGGCCGCGTTCCGTATAGGCGGAGAGCGTATTGCAATCGGAGAGTACACACCTAAATACGGTGATACTCGGACAGAAATCAGGATTCAGCGGTATACAGTAATAACGGTATACCTAATACCCGTGTATACACCTGCCTGGAATCGTATTGGCAGCGCTGTGATTGTTCTTTTAATATTGTGCGCTATAATTCCTCTGGCTCTCATATCGCAGCAGATAATGTTGGCTAAAGCGATTATTAGCCGAATGATTCCCAGTACACGCCTCGAGCAAGCAGTGATAATTTTACCTGTACCTGCTGATCAATACGAAGCTTAGATCGTCGAGGTCATAGTGTGTGCGACAAGCCGTCCGCACATCAGAATTTCTGAAACGCTCGAGTTGAAAGAATAGCGCTGTATATGGCTTCCACTCTATAGAAATTGCTCCCTACGGAGCTCATGTTATCAAAAGCGTATAAAGAAGGTTATACGCTCTTGATGTTATACACCGTTGTGTGTGTGTGGAATAATTGCAAAGCCGACTGGAGCTATATTGCTACACGTGTTCTTATGCGTTTTCCTATGCGTTTCTAGAGGCGTGAAGCATGCTCGAGTAGAAACGAGAAATCCGGTCCTACGCGGTCATGCGATCCATACAGGAACACACTGAACACATTGAATTCCGCAGGAACAATCCTATCCCCTTCTAAAATATAACGTGAGGGTAAGGTCTCGCTGTCCCGTAATATGTTATCCCGAACTTACTATAGATTACAGCAAGAGCAGATAAAGAAGGGGATACGCTCTTGATTACAGCTATCACCGCGTCTATTTATATGATGTAGCATGTTGAGAGCGTCGCAGAGCCGTCCAGTCTTTTAATTAAATTACTAATCAGGTCAGAATCAGAGTAAATACGCGCTGTCACATCAGCAATGAAGGCTCAATCATACATAGCGAGACACATTCAAGATTTTCTCGATGATAATTGACACCATATTTAATAGATGGTGAGTGAGTGAGTGAGTGAGTGAGTGAGTGAGTGAGTGAGTGAGTGAGTGAGTGAGTGAGTGAGTGAGTGAGTGATTGAGTGAGTGAGTAAGTGAGTGAGTGAGTGAGTGAGTGAGTGAGTGAGTGAGTTAGTGAATGAATGAATGAGTGAGTGAGTGAGTGAGTGATTGATTGAGTGAGTGATTGAGTGAGTGAGTGAGTGGGGGAGTGAGTGAGTGATTGATTGATTGATTGAGTGAGTGATTGAGTGATTGAGTGAGTGATTGAGTGAGTGAGTGAGTGAGTGAGTGAGTGAGTGAGTGAGTGAGTGAGTGAGTGAGTGAGTGAGTGATCAGTGAGAGAGTGATTGATTGATTGATTGATTGATTGATTGATTGATTGATTGATTGATTGATTGAGTGAGTGAGTGAGTGAGTGTGTGAGTTAGTGAGTGAGTGGGCAAGTCAATGGGGGAGTGGGTGAGTGAGCGAGTGATCAGTGAATGAGTGATTGATTGATTGATTGATTGATTGATTGATTGATTGATTGATTGATTGATTGATTGATTGATTGATTGATTGAGTGAGTGAGTGAGTAGATGATTGAGTGAGTGAGTGATTGATTGAGTCAGTGAGTAAGTGAGTGAATGAAATACTGAGCTGTGAATGTGTCACTGTGCGTTCGTCATCATGCGTCATAAGTCATCACCCCCAATGGTTGTCACCCTGTCGTAGTGACCGCGTGTTGTATAGAGTATAGCGACGTCTGCTTGCAAGCGTCCTGCAGTTGTGAGCTGGTGTGTGACGCGACTGCTCGTTACCGTGCCGTAATGACGGCGTGTCATGAAGCCTGCTTGTTCCCGCGATTGTTATGATCGCGGAGAAGCTGCTGCGCGCTGTCATGGAAACCTTAGTTTGGCTTCTGTCTCGCACGATAGCACGTCTTCTTTACACACAGGCGTTTTGTAGCAGTGCGGTGTCGCAGCCGATGCGATTACACGCTTTCTAACGCCGGCTAATTTCAGGCGAAGATTTTCGCCGACAAAACGGCGTGGCGAACCCACGGGTCTCGTCTGATCACGTTAACTCATTTAGCGACTGCGAACGTGGGAATCCGATGCCGCCGCGCGTCGGCGAGCGGCGTTCCGGCGTTCCCGAGCCGGCCTACCGACGGCCGTGCGCGTCCCCGAGGCAATATTGACGGCTGCGGCGCAATATCGACACACGAGAGTTAGCCATGTTTCAAGAAATTATGTATCCGCTGCCACTGGCCGGTCACCCGCCGCCGCCGCCAGAGAGAGTACTGATGCTAGCGAACAACAGACCACTGTTTCCGTCCTTCGTGAAGGTAAGCGCGGTGTGTGTAGCTTGCTCGCTCGTGCAGGTCGTAGTAATCACCTTTCGACAATGTAATCGCTTTTTGATTTGCGCGGCTGGTTAGCTCGATGCTTTGTGCTGGGCGATGAG
>NW_014577110.1:670519-680245 GCF_000485595.1 Priapulus caudatus | reverse complement strand
CGAGACCCCCTCCCCCCCCCACTCGCCACTGATGTGCTGCACTCAGCCTTCTCCTCCTTACTTACTGATTAGACCCTTCGGCCTTATGAGGAGCCCATAGGTCATCGACAGACGCTGCCGCAGCGCAACGTCGAGCCGCTGGGCTTGGTTTTTCATTCTTCCCTCTCAGGAGGTGACCGACTACTCTGCAGTTTCTGCCGTTGGTGTCTTCTACGCCTACGATTGTTCTTCTGGGCCTTTTCTCCTCTTTCGCACTTCCTTGTGGATTCCAGGTCAAGGCCGCCTGGTAATGTTCTGGCAGGCTTCCTGAGGGAGTATCCAATTCAACGCCACCACTTTCCTTCTCATGATCCTGTGTTGCTGTGTCGCCGTGTCACGCAATAAGATTTGCCCACGCGTGGCCGCCCGGCGCGAAGTGGAAAGCGTATATGCCGCGTGACGAGTGATTTTGAAACGAGTTCATGCGCTGAAGATCTTCTCGATGTCTATTTCCGACGAAGTTGTAATGGCGTGGATTTGATCTAATGAAAGTCGCCCTCTGCGAGGTCGGGCTGTATGCACTGTAGGCCGGAGGCGCCAAAACCGCCGGTCCAAAACTAATGCGTCAAATTTCAATCCCTTGCGCTGAGAATCGGGCCGCGGCGAAGACGCGCGCGACAGACACCTGGAATATTGCAGTTAGTTTGTTATATGTAGTTGGCAAAGATTGCATTTACATCGCGCGCGGCGTCGCGAGCATATAAATCGCGGAGCGCGCATGTGTCTGTACTGTGAATGGGGAGTGAATGGATGCTGCGGGTGTGAGCGTCGAAAGCGTAAGATATGCGGTCATAGATTGTAGCAAATAGCAGATCTGTAGCAAGGCTAGAGCCGTAGTGACGCGAGATTAGTTGTTCACGGTTTTGACTTTATTACTTACTGCAACAATTACAAAATATATACAATACTCAGCCTAGGCCAACGCATGCCTAGGCTCCGGCGCTCATCTGCACTGTCTCCAAAAATCTTATCTCTTCCTCTCTAGCATCGTGGGTAGGTTAACCCCTTCTGGGTAGGTAACTCCTCTGTCTTGCTCGCGAAGCTGCTTTCGTATTTCTGATTTCCAATCAATCGGTCGGCGAGCATTGGATTTTCGGCGACCGATTCTTCGTGATTATATCTCTCTCTCTCTCCTCTCTCCTCTCTCTCTCTCTCATCTCTCTCTCTCACTCTCTTCTCTCTTTCTCTCTCTCTCTCTCTCTCTCTCTCTCTCTCTCTCTTTCTCGCCATCTCTCTATCCCTGTGTCTACGCCGCACGTCGCCAAGTCTGTGTTTGCTGTTAGAGCGTCTAATATATAGTCTAATAAATACCCAGAAATTTCTCCGCATATGCTCCCCATGACTGTGTTTGGTGTTCGATCAACTGCTACCCCCGCCGTCACCCTGTACATCCACACGTCCATGTCCGTACGATGTTTGTAGCGCTGCTACCTCTCGGTTCAGTGTCGCACCCGCACGACACCACCACACCTCATCAAACAGACGAAGTGTATCTCAATATGTACGAGAAGGGCCGCACGTGTGTACTCGTAACGTCGCAATAGAATGACGGCTTCTCTCCTTGCCTCGTAAATTTTCGTCGAACGCTGGAAAGGTCGTTTGCGGGAATTTTTTGTCGTGCTTGCTCTCACATCCTTAGCGGTCGCAATTCATTGATTTCCACCACGCGATTATTTTGCGTAGCGGCGCTAGTAGCGCGTAGTAGCACTAGTATCGCTAGTTTGCGGTAGCACTAGTAGCGGCGAAACCCCGCCGAGAGAGAAAATGAGTTTTTTGTTGCTGCATTATCGTCTGCTGAACTGCCAGTACGCGGGAAAGCGGCTATCAGCAGTTCAGTTGATTTCGATTCAGATTAAAGAATTAAGTTGCGTTGAGTTTAGTTGAGCTGTGTTGAATAGAGTTGAGTTGCATTGAAGTCAGGTCTATCTAGTTCAGTTCAGTTCAGGTCAGGTCAGTTTTCTTCAATTCACTTCAATTCAGTTACCAGCTACCAAGGATGAGCAATAGCGGTCGCTCGCGCATGGAGAGAAAACCATGCAATGGCATCCCGAGCAAGTTCTTCGGATTTCCATCCACATCCAGATACCAGACAAGATGGCCGCTGCTCGCTAATGTCATCCCTCGACCGCATATTCTATGAGCCATCTAGTTTTGATACCCAACAAATGGATTATGATTAAATAAATTAATTATTCATCATTGTGGTAATACTTCAAAATCCGCGAAAATGTCAGAAATTTGCATATAGCGCGTGGAATTACTGCCTATCACACCCGGGCGCGTGTCTCATCTAAAGCAATACCGATAATAGATCAAGAGATGTGTTACGATTATATCACTCGCACTTGTAACGAGAAACAAAAAACGACCGTCGATTGCCGACGACAATTGTATTCGTAATCTACTAAGAGGAACGAGAAATGATTACCGAGAGAAGCTAGCCCGCGAGAGAAATCGAAGCTGAGATTCCCCGACATCGCGCAGTACGGTATCTACAACTGGCCGTCGACTTTGGTCGTGTAGCACGTTAGAATTTCAAGTCTGGACCGACCTAACGAACCCACGCGAATGGCGTCGACTGCTGTGCTTAATACATCCGATCGGATTTCTCTCTCGCAATGTCTTAAGTTGCAATTTTACGAGCGGAGCAGGCCCAGCGGTGTTTAACTAACGAACTTCGGGAAGAACACTAGGTTGGTCTGGTCTCTTCGTGTACTCTCCTTGTACTCTGTACCCCCGCTTTTCTCTGTTCCTCGCCTCACTCTCTCTCGTCTCTCCCCTTTTCATCCCGCAACGAAGTGCTGACAAGGCCAATTGCTGAAAAGAGCGAGCTGCGGAGATAGTAAATCTAAATCATTATAGAAACAGTTATATATATATATATATATATATCAAAAGGAGGTGTGTTTTTTGTTTTACCGTGTTTTTGTTTTACTGTGCAGTTTGTTTCATAAAGGTTCTTGGCAAGCTCAGACAGTTTTCCTGCGTCTTACAGTCCGAACAGATCTAAGCAAGAAGCAAGAGCAAGATCTAGCAGATCAATGTACAAGAAAATAACTGTATAGAGACACACTTAATATTTTAATATTTCATCCATTAGGCAGACGAAATATTGTCCTTAACTGATTTAATTTTATTTAAACGCAAAAATTAAACTCTAAATCCTACAACATATATTTCCATATGACGTGCACCACTTTCTCGTCTGACAACATAAAGAAATGACTAAGAAATTAAGTATTCTTACCCCTATTTACGTAATGCATTAGAGAACCACAATAATTTGTATTAGTATGCAATATAAACTATATACAACAGGGTGTCAGGGCCGTAAGCTAAGCAAATTCCTAGGGGGGCACTGGCAGATCCAGGATTTCAAGGAGGGGGTGAAAAACAGGTGGGGGTTTGGGGGTCCTCCCACAGAAAATGTGGAAAATGTTGATCGCAGGAGATGGTATTTGAGGCACTTTTGAGTACATGTACAACCTTCATTCTGACTACGACAATTCTCTTTTAGTAGAACAATTTATTTTTTGCTCCAAAATATAGGGGGCAGCTGCCCCCCCCCGCAAGCTACGGCCCTGGGTGAACTTATCGTGAAGCTCATTATTTCGCGTGTGTGCTTAGATTCTACTCTGCACGGCGTGATGCAGCACATGTTACACGCGGTTTGCAAACAGGGACTGCTGCCAGAAGATGTATTGTTAAAATGCAAACACTGTTAAATTGCAATTTGTTAAAATTGCAATTGCAATGCTGTTAAAATGCAATTTGTTAAAATGCAAACACTGATTGTTTCAGTGTTTTACATGCGTGTAGGAGGACTTACGTAAAACTAGAGCAACACAATTCTGCAATACGTCGTTTCCTTCCGAAGATATAGTGTTTTTTTACAAAGCGCATATGCAGCTGAGGCCAGCCTTTCCATCATTGGTAATACCACGGGCCATTAACCGTCACGATGAGCCCTGTTCCTACTCACGTAGGCTTGACGAAGAACCGATAGCATGCGTCGCGGATTTCACTTGCAAAAATTGGTGCAGAAACGACTGGGGCTCTGCGTATATACGCGCGTGTGTGAGTGGAATATCTGCCCATAGATGCCATTGCCCGTTACATGACGTCACCGCGCCGACATCTGCCCGGATTGGCTGATGGCCATGGGGATGTGGTAAATATGATTTCGGCTTCAAGTGTTGCTGGTAGGATGCAGTTACCATACACTAGAGGTGCCAGCTGCCAGGTCAGCTGCTCGATGTTGGATATATATATATAGTGTCATTCTGCCGCTAAGCTGGAAGGACTGTACGTCTCAAACGTCTGCCTACGTCACGCCGAAGAAGAAAAGGAGTTGGAGGATCGGGTGAAAAGTCAAAGCATCACGTCATCTGCAGATATGCTAGCTATGCCTCTGGTAATTACTTATTATATATGAACTTAATCAATATCGCTGCTACAATAGGGCATTGATAGGGTTGTTTTGCCGCAGGCTTCAGGAAGCCAGTTATAGCTCACGTAACGCACGAGCAGCTGCGAAAAACGTGGCTGAGTAGCATATGGATTATTGTGAATACTGATTTCAGTGCAAAAATAGCGAGATTGTGATAATTAAAAATGATTTACAAATGTAGCAATCGCTACGAAACATTTCGAAAGTAACTGTAAAATGTCATCAGTGGTCAATATTTCATTAGGAGTGGATTGTGCAAATAAAATTTGCGCTTTCGTTCTCTCACTCTCAAGAGAAAAAAAAATTCAGATCGATGCATTTCCTGCGCAGTGTATATGTTTTCAATTAGTGTTGATTAACTGTCGAAGCATTCTGAACTCTAAAATCCACAGTTAGTGCTATAGTCTAGTGAATCAGTCTTGAATATTGATTACGTTGGTAATGCAGTTAGCCTGAGCTGAGCTGCCATGTCAGTTCCACTCGTACTGTACACATCACAGCGTGTGTACGGGACTACCCGGTGTGGTATAGTTACGATACTAGCGTGATATCATTGCACGTGAGTCATCACGTATATGTGCGTGTAGGCAACTTGTCTATAGTAGGTTTAATAGAAGCTAATACGGCTACAGAGGCTTCGTCTCAAACATCAATATTTCATTAGTAAAACGTGGAGCCAAGCTGACACGAACAAAAATACGATTGCCGAGTGAAAAAACGATTCACGTTCATTTTAAGAGAAGAGCAGCAGCGTCTATCAATATCCCCCATCGCAACCTATTGATGGTGTGCCGAGGTCGCTACACTCCTCTAGTAAATAATGAAACAATCAGGCTTCAATAATAATTGCGCGAATATAAGTGGTGACAGCAGATTAAATGCTGGCATAGTGCAGACATCGCCGCTTGACGTTTCCTAAATGTTTGCGGCGCTGCCACTGACGTCTGTGACATACGTCAGCCTTCACATGTCAACTTCAAGGCTAATGACCGGGCAAGGCATGTATCGGTTATGTCACACTGCTGATGTTATGCTGCTGGATACTATATCTCTAAACAATAATACTGGATATCAACGTAATAAACCCGTCTAAAATTTAAACGGTGCCGGAAAACGACATTCCGATCTCTTATAGGCCTACAGTATTTTGTTATGTGTCATGCACCCGCAGTTCGACATGGATCAAACACCGCAGCCCATTTGCGACTATAGTGCAGCACTTAATCACAGTGCAGCGACCTTAATTCCCACTAATAAATTGGCTGCGCATTTCCTAACGGCTTAGCATATGTGTACGATTTCCAACGTTGATTCGTATATTCCTATGTCTCTTCACTACGTACGCTGTAGCCTCGCGTTACTGAATAGAACCGACGCAGTGAAACCGTACGCAAATTACGGCGGTTTGCTGTTTGCGGATGTTTCCTGGAATTATTGGCTCATTAAATAGACGAGGAGATGCCGGATTGGTTCATAGCGAGCAAAGCCTACAACGCGATTGATAGTGTATCGCTATAAGCACGACGTCGGCGATACCAAACAACTGACCGACCTCGCACAAAAATGCGACCACGGTGTAGACGTCGGCATGTCACACGTTGCTGTGACCTTCAGGCAATGTAATCACCGAATAATAATCCGCCACAGAATCCCTAATTTCACGAGCAAATAGGATATCGATGCGCTACGTTGTTATGCTATATACTGTCACTAAATTACACGAGCGCAGTTATTCTATGTGAGCAGAGGCATTCGATCCCTCATCCTGATATATGTCTACATCAGGTCTACATGCATATAAGCAGGCGCACAGCGTTCCCTTTGTAATATTCCGACGTGTCTTTGTAAGCGCACTTGTAGCGCGTGTCTACGTGCCTGTGTTTGTAAGCATCTGTTCGGGCGTGTGCGTGCGTGTGCGCCTGTGCGTGTGCGTGTGCATGTTAGTGTGTGTGTATGTGCGTGCCAGTGTGCAAGCGGCCAAACGAGCGTGCGTACTTGTATGCGTGTTCGCGCGCGCGCGCGTGTGTGTTCAAATGAGGGGTGCGTGAGAGCGGGCGTGCACGCGACCATCCATCCATCTCTCGCGTGCGTGTGGAAGCGTATAGGCCCAGCAAGCAGTAACGGCGGGGAATCTCAGTTGTTACTATGAGTGCGTTTGCGTAGAAACAATGCGTTGCTAAATATAAAAAAGTTACAATACAGCAAATGCAACAGATTCCTTGCGTAGGCCTAAACATAAAAATCATTTAAAATATGTAAGTGTAAAAGATACTAATTGTATACAGTGTGATTTCTTCGTATAGATTGCGCGTGTGAGATGCTAAGCACAATAGTAGCATAACAATGAACGATTCGTTATTTATTGATGAGAACTCTCTGCCGTGCTTTACGACTGACATCTCACCCGCGTGTTTTTCCTGGCCGTCCGTTAGTCGTCAAATACCTTGCTACTCCACAGCTATCAATATTTGAACAGCTGCTCCGGTGTGTGTGTGTGTTGGAATAAATAGGCTCAATCAAAGTCCGAAGCGTCTGATTTCTGTTTCCTCTACCAGCGAGAGTGATTCGGACGCGACGGACGTAAACACGAGATCGACAGACATTTACGTGTAATGGACCAGCACACCGGCAGTCGCTGTTTTAGTGTTTATTCCTGCACACTGTCCCCGGCACGTCTAAGTATAGATAGCAGCTATACGTGTTGCCAAGGAAACTGAAAATCTTGCCCGTTAAACAAAAAGAGAAGTTCGTTGATGTCTCGTCATCGCTGGATTGTATGTAGTATTTGATTCTCTTCAATTTAGCGTTACGCTTGAAGAGTACCGACGGTGGTACCCACGTTTGCCCTTCCTTCCCCATGCAGACGTCGGTATTCCTCAAGCGAGACACTTAATTTGGGGGAATCAAATACTACGTAAAACGTGTAGCATTGACGGAACCTGCTCCGGGCTCTCGCTGCATATTATGCAACTTGCGGCCGACATCTCCTTTCCCGACCTTTGTACTTGTGTCGTACGACTCTAAAAAGGCTCGTTGCTAAAGCGATAATAATGAGTTGTCAGTCGGAAAAAGTCAAAATATCTTTCAGATTAAATACGGCAGTTAACGGCATGAAATCGGAAGTACTCTAAATCTAAGTTACGCGCAATCTCTCTCTGTTTCTCTCTCGCGCGCGCGCGCTCTCTCTCTCTCTCTCTCTCTCTCTTTCTCTCATTCTCTCTCTCCTTGTTTTATATCTCTCAACTCATGTTTCTCCTCACTCTCACCTCTCTCGTCCTCTCACACACTGTAGTAGCGCTAAAATAACGGCTATACAATGGCAATGTCTCTACGGTAGTAAGGGCAACGGTGCCTTGTAACGGCAAGGATGAATTTCAGAGATGGCCGCCCCACAGTGGGACATCTTCCCCAGTATAACTTGAAACCGCGCGCGCACGAATCAACAATGCATCTACTGACAACCATGGCAAGGAGACCCTACGCGCGTAAACACAGGCGCGAATTAGAGCGTTGCTGACCCTGACTGTTGCTGCTCGCGTGGCGCGTTCCTCCGAAGCCTAGCAAAGAGGATATGTGCCGACTGTTTACGTGGAACGAGAGAATACAGCCGGAGAGGAAGGCATACACAACCTATCGCGTATCACCGCCTGCGCTGGCTCAAGCATGCACACACCAGCTGCACCGGGCTAAGTCGCGATAACACGTTAAAAGGAAGCACTAAAAACTCTTCCTAGAAGATGTATTCACGAGGTTACGCCACACTCTATCAGCGGCAAGCTTTTCGACGGTCTACGGCCGCCGTTAATGTGCGCTGCCTGCTATTTTAGGCGTGAGCGGTCGCGTGTTTCTTTCCACGGCTGGCATCGCCGCGTTTTTAACGAGAGGAGAGAGAGGAGAGGAGAGGAGAGGAGAGGAGAGGTCTCACGAGAGGAGAGGCGAGCACCGCTAATTCCATTGCGTTGCGTGATAATGGAGTTTAATTATAAAGCAGCGTCAATAATTGTAACCACCTTGTTAGAGCTAGCATTTACGTAGTGTTAATCCATGCGCGAATTTTGTGACACCTATAGGGAGTGAGTGAGTAAGTAAAACCTGTATTTAAAAGCGGTGAAACATGGGAGGTGCAGACACAAAAATTTGTACATACCTATCTTCCACATTACCGTCACACAACAATAGCACATTTAAGCCGTACTTTGTATAACTAACAATAAACACGTATTATGTCGTATACAAAATACGATGTACCTGTACAGACTAAAACTATACCAGGCAAATAAACCATAAAGCGAGCTGCCAGATGGTGTAGAATTTTCTTTAGACGCGCTCGAAGTAGAGTGGATTCTTTAACGTAAGTTGGAAAACAATATTGTTCCACTCAACCGCTGCAGCAGCACATCGAAAAAAATTCTGAAAATTTCTGTGCGTGCACAGAGTGGATACAAACGTGCCAATGCCTACCTCGCACTGCGCGTCCGTATGTAGCATGCTGAAAAGTACAAACATCATCGAAATAGGCTGGTGCCTGCTTAATGTAAAATTATATAGGTTAAAAGAGATCGATGGTAATAAAATCTAGCTGCAAAAAAATATTTCCGTGCTGGCGCCTAATGGTCTGCGAATGTTCAGAATCAACCGCGCAAACAGTTTCTCTGTAGTTTGAAAATCCTGTGCATGTAACTCTTTGCAGCATTCTCCCATACAACAATCCCATAATCAATATCCGGCAAAACAAGGCCATAATAAAATTTCAGACAGGAATCGCGATCGGGAAATTTTCTGATTCGTCCAAACAGTATCAGTTTTTTTTCCATCTCACCACATACGTTCACAATATAATCTTTAAACGTGAGATTGTCGTCACCGTAGACGACTAAAATTTTCTCGATGTGAAAGTAAGAACGGAGCTGCTATCATAAACAGCATGGAGATCCGGAAATGGAATATGTGCAACGTATCTATCTGGAAGTAGCTACCATATAATTGGTCTTCAATGAATTAATGCCCATCTTGTTCCCGGAACACAATTTTCGGACTTCTTCCATATCGTCATTAAGACGCTGATCCAAGACGGGTAAAGATTTGTCAGTAACAACAACGGTGGACCCTGAGCGTACCAACGCACAACACTGAGCAATCCAGTCCACTATAGGGAACTGACTGGGCAGGATGCAACGCGCAGCAATAATAGGTTGACGTGAGGGCGCGGGGGTCTCAATTCAAATTGTTTTGACGCG
>NW_014577110.1:649574-670509 GCF_000485595.1 Priapulus caudatus | reverse complement strand
TCTGGAAAATGGAATATGTGCAACGTATCTATGGAAGTAGCTACCATATAATTGGTCTTCAATGATTAATGCCCATCTTGTTCCCGGAACACAATTTTCGGACTTCTTCCATATCGTCATTAAGACGCTGATCCAAGACGGGTAAAGATTTCAATCACAACAGCCGGTGACCCTGAAGCGCTACAAGCCAACGGCACAACGAGCTTGATGCAATCCAGTCCACTATAGGGAACTGACTGGGCAGGATGCAACGCGCAGCAATAATCGGTTGACGTGAGGGCGCGGGGGTCTCAATCCAATTGTTTTGACGCGCTCGAACTTCGGATTCTGTCGAATTGGAAAACATGGTGTTTTTTCCAAAGGAAGATAAAAGACAGAGGTCGGTGAGGTGGGTGAAGGTGGTGAGGTGGGTGAGTGGTGAACGGTGGTGAGGTGGTGAGGTGGTGATGGTGAGGTTGGTGAAGGTGTGAGGGTGGTGAGGTGTGAGTGGTGAGTGTGAGGTGTGGAGGTGGTGAGGTGGTGAGGTGGTGAGGTGGTGAGGTGGTGAGCGGTGAGGCGGTGTAGAGTGAGTGGTGAAGGTGGTGCGGTGTGAGGGGTGAGGTGGTGAGGTGGGTGAGTGCGTAAGGTGGTGAGGTTGGTGAGGTGGTGAGGTGGTGGAGGTGGTGAGGTCGTGAGGTGTGAGGTGGTGGGGTGTGGAGGTGGTTAAGGTCGAGGTGGTGATGTTGGTGAGGTGGGGAAGGTGGTGAGGTGTGAGGTGGTGAGGTGAGTGAGGTGGAGGTGTGAGGCTGGCTGAGGTGGTAGTGAGTTGGTGTAGGTGAAGTGGTGACGGTGTGAGGTGTGAGGTGGAGTGGAGGTGGTGAGGGTGGCTTGAGGTGGTGAAGGTGTGAGGTGGTGAGTGTGGTGAGGTGGTGCTAGGTAGGGTGGGTGAGCGTGGTGTAGGTTAGGTGTGTAGGTGGTGGAGGGTGGTGAGGGTGGTGAGGTGGTGAGGTGGTGAGGTGGTGAGGTGGTGAGGTGGTGAGGTGGTGAGGTGGTGAGGTGGTGAGGTGGTGAGGTGGTGAGGTGGTGTAGGTGGTGAAGGTGTGAAGGTGGTGGGAGGTGGTGCAGGTGGTGAAAGGTGGTGAAGTGGTGAAGGGGTCGTGAGGTGGTGAGTTCGTGAGGTGGTGAGGTGGTGAGGGTGGTGGTAGGTAGGTGGGAGGTGTGAGCGTGGTGTAGGTGAGGTGGTGTAGGGTGGTGAGCACCGAGAATGAGGTGGTGAGGTTGAGAATGAGGTGGCTGACAGAAGTGGCATGAGGTGTGAGGTGTGCAGGCGCTGAGTGTGAGTGGTGAGTGGTGAGGTGGTGAGGTGGCTGAGGTGTGAGCGTGGTGGAGGTGGTGAGGCTGGTGAAGTTGGATAAGGTGGTGATGTGTGGGTGGTGAGTCGTGGTAGAGGTGGTGAGTGGGTGAAGGTGAGTGAGGTGCGTGATGGCGACTGGTGAGTGGGTGAGGTGGTGAGGTGTGAGCGTTGGAGGTGTGAGGTGTGTAGGGTGAGGTGGTGTAAGAGGTGAGGTAGTGAGGTGGTGAGTGGTGATGGTGGCAGGTGTGACGGTGGTGATGTGGTGGTAGGTGAGGTGGGAGGTGTGTAGGGTGAGTGGTGACAGTGGTGAGGTGGTGAGGTGTGAGGTCGTGAGGTGGTGAGTGGTGAGGTGTGAAGGTGTGAGGCTGGTTGAGGGGTGAGCGTGGTGAGGTGTGAGTGTGAGGTGGGTGAGGTGGTGTAGGTGGTGAGTGGTGAGGTGGTGAGGTGGTGAGGTGGTGTCAGCGTGAGGTGGTGTAGGTGAAGGTGGTGAGGTGTAAGTGGGCTGAGGTGGTGAGGTGGTGAGTGTGAAGTCGTGAGGCCGGTGAAAGGTTGCGTGAAGGTTGGTAGGCGTGTGAGGTGGTTGAAGGGGCTCGGGTGGTGTAGTGGTGAGTGGTGAGGTTGGTGTAAGGTGGAGGTGGCTGAGTGTGAGGTGGCTGAGGTGTGAGGTGGTGAGGTGTGAGGTTTGTGAGGTGGTGAGGGTGAAGGGCTGTGAGGTGGTGAGATGGAGTGGTGATGTGGGAGGTTGGTGGAGGTGTGTAGGTGGTGAGGTGGTGAGTGGTGAGGTGGTCGGTAGGTGAAGGTGGTGAGGTGGTAGAGGGTGGTGGAGGTGGGTGAGGTGGTGAGGTGGTGAGGTGTGAGGTGGTGAGCGTGGTGAGGTGGTGCGGTGTGTAGGTGAAGGTGTGAGGTGATTGAAGGTGGTGAGGTGGTGAGGTGGTGAGGTGCTGAGGTGGTAGAGGTGGTGAGGCTGGTGAGGTGTTTAGGTGAGGTGGTGAGGTGGGAGGTGGTGAGGTGGGCAGGTGGGAGGTGTGAGATGTCGTAGGTAAGGGCGTGACTTTCCACCGTTTCGGCGCACGACTGAGAATGAAAAAGCCTATATCCGATGCTGGACGCGTGTCTAACGTGGGATGAGCCTGGCCACCACTACCACGCTTCGGGTAGGTGCGGTAATGCATCCGGATGCGGTTGGAAACAGCTGCATGCTGGATGGGGGGGTCCCTGTTGTATGCGAAGCTAGTGATTAACCAAGTGAAATGAAAGACCAAAAAGACATCAGACCGAGCGCAATGTGCCAGTGTCAGCTAATCACAGCACTTTCCGTTAACCCTCGCATAGCTACCTGTTTGATCCGGAGACAGATCGGCAGGGCACGCATCAAATGTTCACGCAGTGCTTGATAGTAATTATTATGCGGGACACAAAAACACAGACAAAAAACTAACCGAAACCCGGCGAGTCCTCGCACTGACAGGCCAGCAGCACTACTCTGACGTACTTCACGATCTCAACAAACTATAACCACCCCACGCAGACGGTGTTGATTCCAGACAGAGCCACATCAGATCGCAAAAAAATCCGGAAACGCAATCGACCGAAAAAAAAAACACCGCCTAAACTCCAACAGCTCTGTGACGCAAGAGTCTAAGAATTATATCGACAATGTCCATCGGCGCCAAATTTTTTTTCCGATTCCTTTCTTGCGGTATAGTAAGTACAACCAGTCGTTCCTATTTTGACTAATATAGCTCTGTTATACAGAATGGCAAGGCTATTTCTGGACTTATTTTGTCCGCATCGCGTCAGAACGTGCAACACCTAATTACGGCAAAACGGTGCTGCGCAGTCATTTTATCAGCCAACGGGACAGCTATTAATGCGCGTCAATGTGTCACTGACCACGGTTCTCCACGGGCGCTGTACGACCGGGATGCTGCCGATCCCCGCGTCAATGATCGCGAGCGCTGGCCTCGCCGTAAATACGTCGCCATCAATGAAGGCGGTGCGTAATTTCCTCTCCGCCCCTTGCGGAAAGAGGATAGTGTTAAAGTCGTCCTGGGTGATGAGCATATTTATCCTACACGTCGCGATGCATATATTTGGACCAATATATCTGGATCCGGATTATTTTATGCAGAGTCCCCACGTATAAAAAGCAACATGTCCACGAGCTGACATGCACTTCTTCTTGAATAATAGTCAAAAGTTGAGTCACGCTCACCAATGCATTGGCCTTCATGCGTCAATGAAAGACCGCACGCTGTCGTTCCGCGTATAGAAAAATTCTAACGTGTGCTCGTTCCGCTCGTTAAAAGGTTTTTTAAGATGCTCGAGTCGTTCATTCAGTTCTGCTCTTTAATTCGTTTTTGCAAAGGGCTAATGCTAAGACGGCGCGCTAGCAATATTTAATTTCAATCGTTACATCTGTTATGGTTTTTGTCATGGTGCATCGCCCCACAGTTTTCCCGTCAATTGGGTGCAGTGCGTGCTGCGAGCATTAGAAGATAGTTAACTTCTAACGGCCAAACGCGATTCGCCGACAAATTTGTGCTGACAAAGAAATATAGTTGCAGTTAGAGAGAGCATGAGAGAGAGAGGGGGGGAGAGAGGGGGAGAAAAGAGAGACGAGGGGAGAGGGATAGAGAGAGAAAGGAGAGAGAGAGAGAAGAAAGAGAGAGGAGAAGAGAGAGAGCAGAGAGGAAGAGAGAGAGAGAGGAGAGAGAGAGAGAGGAGAGAGAGAGAGAAGAGAGGAGAGAGTGACACACTTAGTTTTGGGCTAAATACTTGAAAATAAAAACGGATTAATGGCAGGAGTAAGCGTGTGTTGAACGGATGCAATTAAATCTATCTTTGTCGCGAGACGGGTCTGGAAAGGCGTTTAATTAAAGCGGCAATCCATGTCGCGCTTAGTCATATATCTGGAAGAGCGCAGCCATGTGTGCTGTAATTGTCCTCGTCCTTGCTTGTAGACCGCGTTTGTGTGCCCGACGTGAGGGGTAGTTAATGGGTTTACGGTCGTGGGCGAGTAACTCGAGTGGATGAGATAGTAACAATGTCAAAATATCGCTATAGTTGGGGTCTGCTTGATCCCTTCTAAACATAAGATCATGGTAGTTGAAGGCGTTACTGCCAGACTGCCCACAGCAATACAGAAACCGTGTAAAACCATCTTACCATACTATTCATAGTGCTCTGCTGACTGCTGCTGCTGGCTGCGCTGCTAGCCTGCTGCTGCTGCCGCTGCTGCTTGGCTGCTGCTAACTGGCTACTGCTACGGCTAACTGCTGGCGCTAAGCTTGCTGCGTCGCGCTGTTGTTGTTTGCCTTGCTGTCTGCCTGCTGCTGCGACTACTATACTGCGTACTACGCAATGATGTTTTGGCACGGTCCTCAAGCAATTCCAACCCCAAAAAAAAAACAACCAGTGGGAGTTTGCTTGATAAAACTCAAAAAGCAAATCCGATAACCCCTGAAAGGCGACGTGTGCGTGCGAACAGGGCCCCGCAGCCAATTGCCGGCTCGACTTGCAAATGTGCCGCGAAAAGTGGCAATTCACCAGTCCGAGTTCACAATCTCCCGATTTCCCCCAACTACCGCCGCAAAGCCCAGCACACGGCCGTTTGTCTTCAACTCGCGACAAACGACATATCGTAGTACAGGAATTTGGTCGAAACAATAAACCATTTGTTTTCATTACTGTTTATCTTCAGGCGACCGGTCAGTCTGGTATCCCGCCGTAATGCGGCAATGAAATATGACGTATTCCTATCCTCGTACTTCATTGTATTGCGTTGTATGTGTAATGTATGCGTTTGCCGCCCTGTCTGGTTATCGCCCCATCTGCTAGCACATCAGCCGCGTATGATAGGCCTACTGCGATCAGAAATTCTCGCTCACACCCCGCGGCGAGTCTAGTAGATCTGCCCAAAATCACTACGGCAATACACCTACGAAGCCGCTCGAACAACGAAATTACCCGGCGGTCAACACCGCCGGACCATAAGTTAGTTCGAACTTGTGCATGTTTGGCCCTAGAGGGGCCGCCGTACACCAGCAACCGTCGTCCGAACGCGCGCGTAAAATGAAGCTCCGCCGTGCCGCGCAGCTGTGCTACGCCTCGATACACGTCTCAATGCACTCGCCTCGTGAATCGGAGGAGGGAGTGATTGCGCGCGAGCGGAAGGGGCGCGCGTGCGTGCGCTATGTTGCCGGCGCACAATTATCGCCGGTTGAAACAGACATTTGCTTATTAGAAGCCGCGGTCCACGACACAACCGGCCGTTAAACACAGCGCGCGCGTTATCGGAATTCGCTTATTGCGCTAGAGGGCGCCGATGTCGTTAGGCGGTTGCCGCGCGCTCCGCTGCAGGCGCCAGTCACTGGTCGGCAACGCGAACCCGCGAGCGCGTTGTACGTGTATCGTATACGTGGCACGCTCTAGCACAGAATCAGCCCACGGGGGCCACCGACCGAACAGCTCCACCGCTTTGTCCTCGGGTCTGGTCGTCGTTGTAAAGGTGACTGTGTCGATGATCAGAGCACTGATTGATGATTATTGATAATGAGGTGACGTTGACGGTGTATCGTGCGATCGAGCCAGGATAAAATGCGGGATTTTATCTCTCCCCCCTCGGTCGGAACGAAAGCCTTGCCTACGTGTTAGCATACCGCGATCCGCTTATTGTCGCTATACCTTGAATGCACTATGCCTGCAAATGCTAACCGCTTATGGTACGTTAACGTCGGTCAATCTAGTTGGTCTTGCTCACAGCTTACCGCAAAATTAACGCCCGCCCCGTTCCCATACTTGACGCGAACAACAAGGTTACAGTGTACATCACGCTGATCACGATACCGCGAAAAAAGCAAATTCGAAGCAAGGGGAGACTGAACTCCCGAATAGAATCGAAAGACCAGACTCTTCCCGATAAAACCTAACCGAGGATAATCACTGGCCGATAACGTTGCCTCTCTGTGATTAAGCACAGTGTATGGAAAAATCGCAAACATAAAAAAGGCAGCCGTGTTCGTTTTATCGGAAAACCTAAAAAAGCACACAACGAATACTAAAAGTGGTGAAGCTTATTTGTAGTATTTCCCAGTGTTTTTCTGTCTAGATTATGACGGAGCGTTGTTAACTTCTAAACTATAAACTCCATTCGTCCACTATGGCAGGGATCAATAACTGGAACTAATCTTTCATGTGCTGTCTCCTCATGCAGCGAGTTACCTGGAATACGTTTAAAAGTGAACTTTGCTAATTTTTTCATCGACTATCTAATACTGACAGAGACTACTTAGCGGTAGTGAAACTTCAACAATCCTAAAATGTATCCATAAAGACAGTACCATATAGCTTTAGCTTTCACTTCTTTTAGGACGTAGATCTTAACCTCCACAAATATCCACGTTGGTTAAGACTGAGTTGGGTACTCCTAATGATGATCTTAATTTGAGTTCTTATCCGTCCCATTTAAGTATATTTGTGTCAAGGTTTAGGCCACGTATATATTTACAAATTTAGTGGTTCCTACAAGAATTCAATGATCTTAGGTTACTATGGGACCCCGGGCTTGCATAGCCACGCACGAATATGTGTTTTTAATCACCTGAACCCAGTCAGTCTATAGTAACTGCACGAAGTGGATCAGATACGCATATACACGTCACGTAAGTCATCCTCTTCTCAAGAATGGTGAGGTGGTGAGGTGGTGAGGTGGTGAGGTGGTGAGGTGGTGAGGTGGTGAGATGGTGTAGGTAAGGCGGTTGACTTCCACGTTTTCGGCCAACGACGAGGAATGTGGCCAGCTATATCGATCTGGGACCAGTGTGCTAACGGTGGGATAGCTGGGCCACCCACCCCAGCCTCGGTAGGGCGGTAATGGCATCCCGGGAGTGGCGGTTGGAACAGCTGCATGGCTGGATGGGGGCGTCTTTGTAGCAGAAGTTAGGGATTACAAGTGGAAATGAAAGACAAAGACAAGACCAGGCGGCAATGTGCCAGTGTCACTAATCACAGCACTTCCGTTAACCTCGCGATAGCTACCGTTTGATCCCGAGAGATGGCAGGGCACGCATCAAATGTGCACGAGTGTATATATATTTATTATGCGGACAAAAACACAGACAAAAACTACCAAACCCGGCGATCCTCGCACCCAGCTAGCACTACTGCTGACGTACTCAACGATCTCAAAACTAGACACCCACGGAGACGGTGTTGATTCCAGGCAGAGCAACATCAATTGCAAAAATCGAAACGATCGACGAAAAAACACGCCTAAACTCCACAGCTCTGTGACGTCAAGATCTAGAATTATCCAATGTCAAATCGGGCGCCAATTTTTTTCCCGATTCCTTCTTTGCGGTATATAGTAAACCAGTCGTTCCTATTTTGACTAATATACTCTGGTTATACAGAATTGCAGGCTATTCTGGACTTATTTTCCGCAGTCGTCAGAACGTCGCCAACACCTATTACGGCAAAACGGTGCTCGCAGTCATTTTATAGCCACGCAGTCATTATGCGATGTGTCACTGACCACGAGTTCTCACCTGGGCGCTGTACGACCGGATGCTGCCGCATCCTCGCGTTCAATGATCGCGAGCGCTGGCTTCCGTAAATACGCCATCAATGAAGGCGGCGTAATTTCTGCCGCCCCTGCGGAAAGAGATAGTGTTTAAGTCGTCTGTGTGATGAGCATATTTATCTACACGTCGCGATGATATATTTGGACCATATATATCTGGATCCGGATAGTTTTATGCGTAGCCCACGGTTATATATAACGCAAATGTGCCACGAGCTGACATGCACTCTTCTTTGAATAATATTCAAAAGTTGAGTCACCTTCACCATGCATTGGCCTCATGCGTCATGAGAAGACGCACGTGTCGTTCCGCGTATAGAAAAAGTTCTAACGTGTCGTTCCGCCGTTAAAGGTTTTTAAGATGCTCGAGTCGGTCTTCAGTTCTGCTCTTTAATTCTTTTTTTTGCAAAGCTAATGCTAAGACGGCGCGTAGCAATTATTTAATTTTATCGTCACATCTGTTATGGTTTTTGCATGGTGCATCGCCACAGTTTGCCGTCAATCAGTGCGTGCTGCGAGCAGTAGAGGATAGTAACTCTAACGGCCAAACGGCGGATTCGCCGACAAATTGTGCTGACAAAGAAAATAGGTTGCAGGTTAGAGAGAGCATGAGAGAGAGAGAAGGGTGAGAGAGAGGGGGGGAGAGAGGGGGAGAAAGAGAGAGAGGGGAGGGAGGGAGAGAGAGAGAGAGAGAGAGAGAGAGAGAGAGAGAGAGAGAGAGGTGACACCACTTAGTTTGCTATACTAAAAATAAGAGGATTATGGCAGGATAAGCGTGTGTTGAACGGATGCATTTAATCTATCTTTCGCGAGGGCTGAAAGGCGTTTAATTAAAGGCGGCATCACATGTCGCGTTAGTCTATATCTGGAAGGAGCGCAGCCATTGTGTGGTGTAATTGTCTCGGTCCTTCTTGAGACGCGCGTTGTGTTTGACCACTGAGGGGATGTTAATGGGGTTTACGGTCGTGGGCGAGTAACTCGAGTGGATGATAGTTAACAATGTCAAAATATCGTAAGTTAGGTTTGCTTGAGCCTTTCTAATAAGACATGGTAGTGAAGCGTACTGCCGACTGCCCACACTAATAGCAAAACCTTAACCACTCTTACCATACTATTCATATTGCTGCTGCTACTGCTGCTGCTGCTGCTGCTGCTGCTGCTGCTGCTGCTGCTGCTGCTGCTGCTGCTGCTGCTGCTGCTGCTGCTACTGCTACTGCTACGGCTACTGCTGCTGCTGCTGCTGCTGCTGCTGTTGTTGTTGCTGCTGCTGCTGCTGCGGCTGCGACTACTACTGCTAGTACTACGCAATGGATGTTTTTGCACTCCTCAGAATTCCACACAACCAGTAGGGAGTTGCTTGATAAAACTCAAAAGCAGTCGATAACCCCTGAAAGCGACGTGTGGCGTTGTCGACAAGCGCAAGTGCCGTGCTCGGACTTGCAAATTGTGCCGCGAAAGTGCATTCACAGGTCGAGTTCACAATCTCGATTTCCCCAACTACCGCCGCAAAGCCAGCACACGGCCGTTTGTCTTCACGCGCGACACGATCCATATTCGTATACAGGAATTTGTCGAACAATAACCATTTGTTTCATTACTGTTTATTTAGGCGACGGTTCAGTCTGGTATCCCCGTTAAAGCGGCATGAAATATGACGTATTCCTATCTGTACTTCTTGTATGCTTGTATGTGTACTATGTATTGCTTTTGCCGCCCTGTCTGGTTATCGCACTGCTAGACACAGCACGCGTATATAGGGCCTACTGCGATCAATTCTCTCACACCCCGCGGCGAGTCTATGTAGATCTGCCAATCACTCGGCAATACACTACGAGCCGCTCCGTAACAACGAAATTACCGCGTCCAACACCGCGGGACCATAATTAGTTGCGAGACTTGTTGATGTTTGGCCTAGAGGGGCCGCCGTACACAGCAACCTCGTCCGACGCGCCGTAAAATCGAAGCTCCGCCGTGGCGCGGCAGCTGTGCTACGTCGATACACGTCTCAGGCACTCGCCTCGTGACGGAGGAGGGAGTGCTTGCGCGCGCGGGAGGGGCTCGCGTGCGGCGCTATGTTGCCGCTGCACTAATTATTCGCCGTTGAAACAACATTTGCTTATTAGAGCCGCGTGCCACGCACAACCGGTGCCTGTAAACACAGCGCGCGCGTATCGAATTCGCTTATTGCGCTAGAGGGCGTCGATGTCGTTAGCGGTTGGCCGCGCGCTCGCTGCGGGCGCTCGCACGCGGACCCGCGAGCGCGGGTGTACGTGTATCGTATACGGGCACGTCTAGCACAGAAGCAGCCACGGGGGGCTCACCGAGCGAACAGCTCACCGCTTGTCTCGTCTGGTCGTCGTTGTAAAGGGTGACTGTGTCGATGATCAGACACTGATTATGATTATTGATAATGAGGTGACGTTGACGTGTATCGTGCGATCGAGCCCGGATAAAATGCGGGATTTTTCTCTCCCCTCCCTCGGTCGACCTCTGCCTACGTGTTAGCATCCGCGATCCGCTTATTGTACGCTACGCTTTGAATCACTATGGCTGCAAATGTAACCGCTTATGGTACGTTACGTCACTAGTTGGTGTTTGCTTCAAGCCTTACGCAATTGTTACTCTTTACCTAACGCCCGCTCCCGTTCCCATACTTTGACCGAACAACAAGGTTACAGTGGTTACATCAGCGGCTGATCACGAACGCGAAACAAATTCGAACAAGGGGAGACTGAACTCCGAATAGAACGGAAGAAACTCTCCGATAAAACCTACCGAGGATAATCACATGCCGATTACGTTGCCCTCTGTACTAAGCAGTTATGAGAAAATGCGCAAAACATAAAAAGGAGCCGTGTTCGTTTTATAGGGAAAACCTAAAAACACACGAACGAATACTAAAAGGTGGTGAAGCTTATTTATGTAGTATTTCCGCGAGTGTTTCTGTCTAGATTATGACGGAAGCGTTGTTAAGCTTCCTAAGCTATAAACTCCATTTCGTCCTCACTAATGGACAGGGATCAATACTGGAGATTAATTTTCATTGCTGCTCCTGCATGCAGCGAGTTACCTGGATACTTTTAAAGTGAACTTTGCTTTAATTTTTTTCATCGATATTTCTAATACTGACAGAGAAATACTTAGGGTGTGAACTTCACAATTCCTAAATTGTATCATAAGACAGTACTCATAGCTTTAGCTTTCGACTTCTTTTAGGACTAGATCTTAACTCCACCAAATATGCCACGTTTGGTTAGACCTGAGTTGGTAGCTCTAATGATGATGCTTATTTTGAGTTCTTATCCTTCCATTTAAGTAATTGTGCCAAGGTTTAGGAACGGTAGTATATTACAAAGTTAGTGGTTCCTAAAGAATTCATGATCTTAGGTACCCTATGGGACCCCAGGGCCTTGCAATAGCCACGCACATATGTGTTATTTAATGCACCTGAACCCAGTCAGTCTATATGTAAGCTGCACGAGTGGATGCAGAACGCATTATATCACGTCACGTACGTCATCAAATACGTCATCAGATTCTCACACATCCGCAGATGCACGACAAAGTACTCAGTGTACTGTCAAGGTGTACGGGATTTTTCAATGTCGTCACCAGTCCTTACGGTCGACACTTAAAAAGTCAGCAGTAGCAGCAGCTAGCAGCCTCCTTGCGACTCAAGATCGAGTTATCATATCATAAGAACTACGAAGAAGTAAGTGCGTACGCTCTCCTACGGGATTCTACTTAGCAATGTTGTTCAAGAGATATACGAGAGCGCAATTATATGAGAAGGGTCTCTCCCCTTAGCGTTGCCTTGCTATCAGAAGAAAGCCCTAGCCTGGTTCATCCCCTCGACGACTTACCAGCTGCCCACATAATCTTTCTATTCCCGAAGCGCGATGAACGCGACAGCTCCACCTGCCGGTTGATCGTGTAAGCCGGCGCGGCTGTAGCAGAGTGGATTGCGAGGGCCATTTCCCACCGATTGACACCCATTCCCGTACACAGCATGAGCTCGTAGGCTCTTTGCAACATCTGCGTTTGGACGCGGCACAATGCAAACCGAGCTTGCTCGCGAACATGCATACTCGCGCTGAAATTGATTTGCCGTGTAGCACACGAGTAGAATGTCGTGTTCTCTCCACATTGAACGAAGCGACTATATTGCGTCATTAGGTGAGATGTAGTCGATCGGAGGGTTTTTATATAGTATAGCGCGCGCTCTGTATACGTGGCGTTCACAGCACACGCACGCTGCGTACTGAGATTTCGCGGGGATGCTTGACCCGATTGCTATAGCTAATGCTTTACAAGCGCGCACGTACAGCGAAGTTTTCGTCAAGTGGTTTCTGTCTCGCCCCCGCGGGCGCGCGAGGAATATATAGTCCCTCCCGCAATTTCTCGCACTCGTCGAAGTGATGCACGCTACCTCATCAATGCTTTATTACACCGATTCTATGCTGTTCTCCTGTTACGTGGCTTTTTCGTGACATAATAACGGCTTTCGGTGGCTTCGCACTATTGTAGCGCATGCATGATACTATGAAAGATCGAACGAGGTTCATGAGTTTGGGGGAAGGGGAGGGGAGCTATGCAATAGAGGGAGTTTAAACCGCCACGTATGCAATTATTAGAAGTGGCGTGCGTGGTGGAAATGCGGTTATGCAGAGAAAATCGCATTACTATGTCTGGCGCAGGTAGTCTCGGTGGTTATTATAGAACATTACTAGCTGCCTCTCAGGGGCTGTAGCGTAACAGCGGTACATTAACAGGGCCTTACACGGTTATATACTCGCATTACATATGCAATAAATATTTTAAACAACTCTAGTGATTAACTCAAACGCTTTGCTAATGATACTCCCTCTCTCAGACTCATTGCTGCGTATGGCCGTTGTGGTTGTTATTGATACATATATACGTAGTATACGTCAGTACACACGTTGCGCTTTAAAAATATGCAGCTATATTGCAACAGAAAGTTCGATCGCTAAACCTGCGGTTATTGTCAGGCAGACGATCACCTAATCTTCCCCACCATGTTCTACGTATTCGCGAAAGGCGAGCTATAGCTCATCGGAATCTTCTTGTTCCATGTGACATTCACCCCGGGTAAACAATATCGAAATCTCGTTTCGCCGACGGAACTGGGATTTTGAATGTCGGAGCGTCTATGCGTCTGAAAAATACCGAACGATTTAGAGATGGCCGATTCGTCACGTTCAGGCGATCTATTAATTTTTAAGGGGTTTCGCGGAAGCAAAGGGATTACGTGCGGCCTGATGGATGAGATGCGAGAATTGCTCACCCAGAAACAATGCGGACAGAACGAAAAGGACAGAAAGAGACGCGAGCTAAGCACGATCGATAGTGGCTAAGTCGGCTTGATGGTGCGGAGGGCAATAGCTGTTTTATACCTTGCAATTAAATAGCAAGACGTGAATAGCTAACTACTCACAACCAGGGCCTATATTTATCATTGATGCGTACGCTACCTTGAGTAGTCATGCGTTCTCTGAATGCCGTACGTTAAGTGCCTCAGCGCGTGCGTAGGCATGTGGTTGACGAAGCTACGGCAATGATTTATTATTGATTCACTCAAGATTCACAGCACCGCGTGTAACATGTGGGATTCGAACCTGGCGTCTTTCTGTCTCTACGTAACCAAATGGGAGAATACCCACTTGCCAGCTTGTAGAATACCCAGCTGCTACTGACTTGACCATTTCGCACGGGGAAGCATTTCAGTTGCGCGTTGAGCGTTTCAAATCCCACTGAGGGGAATTGTTTTGCGTTTTATTTTTTGCATTTTTTATTGCACAAAAATTTCCGCGATTGATTGACTCGAGATAGAAAGGTGACAGGGTTGAATCCGATAAATAAAAAAGCCCAATTTTATTATTTTTCATTTATAATTATAATTTCTTACGTTCCCGACGTTCCTCCGAACGAAGATTGTTTTGAGTTTATTTTTTTCCTTTAATATTTCAATTTGCAAAGTTTCTAATTTTATTCTGTTACTTAGATATAGATATATATCGGAATAACAGTAGGGACATTAGAAATTGCAATAATAATGGGAAAACTAAAACTATAAACAATTATAGTCTAGTTGAATAGTCTAATAATCTAGTTGAGTCAAACAGAGTGGACGTCAATGTAACAGCTTACTACTGAATCGCACCTAAATCCGCACCATATGCGCACGCTATGCTGACGTCTTATATGCTGACCGCTTATTATGACCGCTTATATGTGCGATTTATCAAGCCAACTAATATATAAGTATAATAAGTATAATATATCCATCTCATCAAATCACGGCACACGCACACGACACAACACACACGCAAACGCACCAAATACACAACACCAACACACTGCAGCAACACGACACACACACGCACAACACGCAACCACACGCACACGCACGCACGCAACGCACGCCGCGGGCGCCGCACGCAAGCATCACACACACACACACACCACACACCACAGTTGGCTTTAATAAAATCGTTCGCATAAGCAGGTACCGCTGCATATGAAAAAAACTCAGTTTTACGCTGGCCGGCCTAGCTGAGAACTTTGAGCGAATTCTAGCTATCAGAGTTGGATTTTAGTGATTTATTAACATGCTATATTATGAAGTGCGGTCACTTTAATGTAGCTCGTCAGCGGCCATCAGGCCTTCACGAGTAACGCCTCCATTAGGGTGTTCCCAATTGATATCATATGAAATGATTAATGATTAATGATGTGATAATGCCTAAACCCTAACCCTACCGTAACCCCTAACTCTAACGCCTAACCCTAACCTAACCTAATATGCACAATTAAACGCACAAAACTAATATATTGACCAATGACGCCATCATTAGATATAGTTACTATATATTAATATGTGCATATATGTAGCGAGTATTATGACATTATGACATTAAAGTTGGGAACACTTCTAATGGAGTATCACCCTAGTTGCGGCTCTCCTCACATCACTGTGTGCGAATACGTTTAGCTCGCCTCTGATGCGCTAAATTATCAACTCTGTTCTCTATACGCTTGGTTAGGTGAATTAATTAACGAGGGTCAGACCTAATTGTCGTGAAGCGCGTATGTCAATTAACCCATATTGACGTACGTTCGAATTGGCGCAAAATTAACGTATAGGCGGTCGACGTCTTCTAAACCTTGCTTCCGTCAAGGGTACGGCCCTTACTGTAGCTCTCATAGGGTCTATGACTCCCTGGGTACTGCCGGAACGTAAATGTTTAGGGTTAAGGGTTATGGTATTCAATGGGTTGACTGGGTTAGAGTTGGAGTTTGGGCTAGGCCGTTAGGTTGTGTTGGGGTTAGGGTAAGTAGGCGTAAGGCGACATGCTAGACATCGATTAGTGGAAGTAGGGAGTGTACTGTCTGGAATATTAGCATAGTACCAGGGTGTTACGTTCCGGTATACGTGACCGCTTACCAGGAAGGTACGTTCCGCGCAGCATACCCTGCGGGGACATTGTAGACCTTCTCTCAGCATTTACTGTAGGCGCGTCGAGAGAGTATGTAATGGAGAGACTGGCATGAGCGGAATTGACGGCATGCGGCTGCTGACGATAAAGTGAAATCGAATGAGATTGTTGCCGAAATCAATGGAGTCCATTGCCGAGATAAATGCTGCAAAATGCTTCCGTCGAATCTTATCTGGCGCGACGCGTGAATTGGCTTTACAGTCGGAAATCGTGACGTGCCTGTCTTGTTGAACAGCCTCGGCGTATAGATTTCATATAATGGTCTCCCGGTCGCCATGGGGTATTTGTTAAATAATGTATTATTTAATTATATAATATATTATAGGTATGGATATTATTTTGCCCCTAAATAATAGTAATTATTTTGAGTTAAATAAGTTGTATTATTTGTTAAATAATGATATGCTACTGTTAATTCTATACTAATATATGTATTCAGCGCGTATGAAACGTCCATTATTTTACTAATAATGCCTTTTATATATAATAAAATAAATAATATATATGCTTAAATATGTATTATTTATTTTATATAATATGATTTATTTTGTTAAATAATATATTATTTGCTAATAAACATTATTTAACATATTATATATTATATAAAGGCATTATTAAGTAAATAATGACGTTATACGCCAAATAATGTGCTAAATAATATTTTTATTGTTGGCACCCCATACATGGGCGCGCACACGAATATTTACACTTATTTTTTGTGTCTTTGTGTCTCAACGTGTTCGTGCGATTCTCTAGTTTGTTGTCAAATAGAAGTTAGTGGATATATAGTAGTTAATGGTTAGATTATAGCTGGGTGTCGAATGGTAGTCGGTTATCGAATGTAATTAGCTGGTTGCCATAGACATTTCATTTTTTGCAGAATTCCGTCTCGATGCTGATAATTGTATAATTGAAGCGTGAATTTACAGCGTATATGCAACGCATATGAAATACAGTAGACGATAGTGACGAGGGTGCATGTCGTTTATCCACCACACTCACTCTAAACATACAAGGATGCCGGGCATGAAACAGCCGTCATATGATCTCACAACCTGTTATGTTATGCGCTAGTTAGAATGCGAAATACATAATTTGTTCCGCCATTCAGCATGAATGAGCGTTTGTACGTCGAGTGTTGGCATACAGCGTGACTATAACACGTGCTATAAAAGCATGTGGAATACGCTCATGGAAAATGCCTCTATTTATGCAATTATCGAATTCAGCCCTAATGATCACGAGACAAAATCAACTGTTGTCTATGTAGTAATCATCTTCCGCTCATGCACGCAGCCCGGATGTTCACTGGTTAATTGGATTGAATGTATGTATTGTAACGTATAAATTAAGAGTTTGATGTGTAAATGATGAAAGAAAGAATTCAAACTTGTGTTTTAAACACAATAAACTTTAATAACTGGCACACAGTGTATTCACATCTTGCACAGAGAAACGTGCACACGCGCGTAAGCGCGTGCGCTTCCTCTCGCGACCACAACCAGACTCCCCCTCCTACATCTCTCCCCTCAATCTCTCCTAACCTCCAATATATTACCCCCCCAAACCCCTACATCCTGAGCGCACATGTCACCCGTTCTCCCAGACCGCGTCCTACCCCATTTCACAATGACCCTAGAAACGCCCGACCTAAAACACGTTTATCCTTCTCCATATAACATCAATCTAGCCGCACAAGATGCGCGACGCTCTGTCTACATAGACTACCACTAAAACAACCCCCAGCCTAGCCTCGCTGACTAATTCATGCAACATTTGTAAAACATATGTTACAGTATATTATATCAAGAGTACATAATAGAGATAATCTCTATTATGTACTCTTGATGTATATATATATAATGTATATATATATATATATCAAGAGCTAATAATACCTATTATTATAGCTTATTGATTAGCTCCACAGGTATTATTAGCTCTTGATAATGTATATATATATATATATATATATATATATATATATATATATATATTATATAGCGCGTATCTAGTAATAGGAGCCGTTTCTTCTATTCTCAGTCGACATATGTGCAGAACTATAAGTTGTTAAAATGGTAGTGACACCTTTTGCATTGATGAAACTCTGGGAAACTCTCAGCTCACGCAAGTGCCTGTCGAATGCAAACTGCTTTCATCCATTTTTGCGTCAGCCACAGTCTGTTTACTGTGGCTCTCGCCATGTGTTGCGAAACAGACCCTGTGCATAGTGCTCTATATGTCATCCTTCTCACGTACCAGTGCAGATCATTAATATTACTATAGATCCCCGAATCGATGATTACCCCTGGTGATCAGTGTTGGCGAAAGACACCTAGCGGAACTTACGGTCGCACGCCGCCCGCCTGATTTTTTTCCCTAGGATAATCAAAAACATAGGGCTCTAGTGAGCGCTGCCATTGGTTGATACAAATCACGTGCCTCAAACTCTTGTTTTATGGTGCATTGTGACCCTAACCCAGAGCACATAAATCAATAGTTGATTTATGTGCTCTGCCTAACCCTAACCCTAACCCTAACCCTAACCCTATTACAAAAAAATATCAAAAATTAAATTTTTAATTGTTGTAAAAATTAATTGTTGTTATTAAATTGTTGTAAATAAATAATGTAAATATTTGCGTTAATTGGAAAAAAATTGTTAAATGGATAAAGATAGAAAAACAATTAAAAAACGGATGGCATTCGATCCAACGACCTTTAAGCCGTGACGTCCGTGCTGTACTCGTTCGGCTATTCAGGGTTATTGGATTTATGATGGATGTGCTATGAATATTACGACACTGTGACGTCATTGAGCGACGAAACAAGCTCCACCAATGGCAGAGCTTACTAGAGCCCTATGTTCTTGATTATCCTAGGAAAAAAAATCACGCACTTCGCCCGGGTCGGAATAGACTGGAACCACGCCTATTTCCATCGTCAATAGTCTATTAGGGAAGTGAAGAGACTAGGTACCCGTCTACGGCTGGCAGCGGCGCCTGGTGGCACGCGCGCGCACTGGTCGACCCCCCCCACTCCTGTCGCCAAGGGGGTTGAATTGCCAGACTAGCTCCTGCCGGAGCGATGACGTCTGCCATTGCTCCATCTTTTTGCTCACGTGCCTTGGCGGAGACGCAGCGATGAAAGCATCCGCGTGACAAAATACACAGCTGGGAAACAACGCAAAATCACTGCTTGTGTCACTGCCAACGCAATATGGCGAAGCCAATATCGTTTTGTGTTGATTCTAGTTGTTTGAACGACGACGAATTCTTCATGAAACATAGCGATCACTTGCCGCTCATAATGGTGTCGCTAAGCAAATAGGCACGTCAATATAAGCACGTCAATAGACGCCATAGCAAATGTGTCGGTAACCTTAGTATGTTTCCATGTTTCTACTGTTCAGGCGACCCGAGAAGCGTCGTTGGCACGTGTGCTGCTTTTTTTGCTATGAATCACGCGGCAACCTTGCGGATACTCGGATTATGAACATGTATAGCGGCTGTAGTTTTCTCAGAAAAAGAAGTCGCGAGAAAACGTTACGAGCTTTATATAGGGGCCTAGAGCGATTTTTACTTCGGTCAGATTGCCGGAGCTCTATTGTAGCAGGAACAGCTAATTGGCGTTGGCTTTCATTTATTGCATATATCTTCACCCGAACAGGATGTAATAAGGTTGAGCGATTGTGGACGAGTAATGTTCCTCCATATTTATTTCCTACGCTTTAAATTATTAGGTAAAAGGTCTCGTTCACTCTAGGCTGTTGTTTTGTGACGGTGGCATTACGTAATTTTGACCCCCGAAGGATGGCACAGAGAAAGGAGAAATCAAGAGAAAGAATTGTGGGCAGCTAGCGAAGTATTATGAGTTGTAGAGCCTGTTATTCAGAGGTCGTGGCTTTTCGCCTTTAGAGTCTGTATTCCGCATTTTCTATCGACTGGTCTTATGTTTCCACAACGACTCCGATATTTACTTGCATTGCTTGCATTTCAGCAAGTGTGTCTACAATAGGGCTACCATGTTTTGGGACCCCGTGTACTTCGTTATTTTCACAAAAATAAGCAATGATTGAAATGTCTATTTAACGTTGGTTCCTTAACTGTTGAGGTCACGTATTCGCACACATCGCGAGACAAGCTTATAAACATGTACCATCTCTTCATCTCTCCATTTATCCATACTTTATTATTAGTATCTTTGTTATTTTCGTATGTATGTTGAGATAGGGTACCAGTCTGGAATGACGTCACAGAATAACGTGCACTTACACACGCGCGCGCGCGTTGCGTTGCACGTTATTTTCAGTTACTATTTTATATACTACAATAGCACAAAATTTGGTCCAGTATGCACTAACCAGTATTATATACTATAATAGCACAAAATTTGTAATTTTGGCATCGCGCTCCCTAGCTTCAGAAATCGGGTGATGAATTCCCCCCCCCCATCTGCAATATAACAAGGTCACATTCAATACGATTGCATCTCAAAGACGTGTCGTTGCGCATTCGTGACGTAGTATAATAAAGCGTGCATATGAAGGCTGAGATTCATGCATGCTCAGCGATATCTAATACATCCTTTTGCGAGGTTTATCTGTTTTATTTGGATGGTAGGGGCTGAGGTGGAACTTGAGAGTGACAGCGTCGTTGTTGATTCATAAACGTGCAGCCACATTTTAGCCGTAAAACGCACATGTTGGTTATATCTGATGTGCAATCATACTGATAGACTCCTGATCATACTGATAAGCTCGCCTAACTGAACCCTAAAAATGTTCCAACAGACATCAGCCTGGGTGGAGCTGCGAGAGGCTGCGAGAGGCAGCGTGCAGTGAGCCATAACTAATCTTACTCCTCCTCTTCCTCATCCTCCTCCTCCTCCTCCTCCTCCTCCTCCTCTTCCTCCTCATCTTACTCCTCCTCCTCCCTCCTCGTCCCTTTCCTCATCTTACTCCTTCTTCTCTTCCTCCTCCTCCTTCCCCTCCTACTCCTCCACCACTACCTTATCCTCCTACTCCTCTACCACTACCTCCTCCTTCTCCTCCTTCTCCTTCTCCTCCTACTCTTTCACCACTACCTCCTCCTCCTCCTTCTATACAATGTCTGCAGTTGCGCAAACGCGATATTTTCAAAGTAAACTTGATTTAGTTTGCTTAGATTGAGTTAATTACAGTTTTACACAAGTATCTGATTACCGAGTTCTTATTTTCCCCTTCAACAAAGAGGTTCTGTTCCTTATAACATAGCACCATGCTGCATCCCCCAGCATATAAATTGCCGTATATATATATTTATATATATATATATTTATATATATATATATATATAAATATATATAAATACATATATGGGGTTCATGTTATTGATTGGTACATTCACACCGTAATGCACACCTTATCATTGCCTGCATTTGTCTGCATTGCGTTTAATAAGATAATTAGCTGTATGTGTGTGTGTGTGTGTGTGTGTGTGTGTGTGTGTGTGTGTGTGT
>NW_014577110.1:624192-648477 GCF_000485595.1 Priapulus caudatus | reverse complement strand
CCATCCATCCATCCATCCATCCATCCATCCATCCATCCATCCATCCATCCATCCATCCATCCATCCATCCATATATCTATCCACCTCAACTACTCATCGATCTCTCTTCCCTTCCCTTTCCCACTCCCTCTCGTTCTCCCTACCTAATGCCTCTACATAATTGCTTTTGTTTGCCCACCCCCCTTGGTTTCTTTCTTCCCGTCTCCTTCACTCTTTTCCAGCTGTTCGCCTGTTAAAGTATTTGCCATCTTGGGGCGCTGCTGGGGGTGGCATCCATTCGCTATTTGGTAACAACATCCGTTGGATCGAGTACGAGCTAACGAAGTCTCAATTTCGCCAGGCATGTATCTTTCCGAAACACACACAGGGGATCGCTGGCGTAGAGAATGGTGCAATTTGCGTTTGCTGGGGTAATCTGTTTTAAAAGCGGCTTAGCAGAACTTCGCGCGCTGTGTTTATGCGTGTGAGCCTTGCGCAGACTGCAGTGACAGACTGTATACCAACGCACACCCTTCGTGAAACCTGACAGTGCAGATAGACCAGGCTGATCTGCTTGTTGACTGGGTATGTCTCTTCTTTCTCTCTCTATTACTCTCTGCTTCTCTGCCTCTCTCTCTCGGCCTGTCATTATCTGTATCGCTCTCTCTCTCTCTCTCTCTCTCTCTCTCTCTCTCTCGTTCGCTCCCTCCTTCCTATCGCGTGCGAGTAACGGCGCTCACAATTCGTGCAAAGATAGAGAGATAGGCCGGCCATTCATCTGAGACTATCGATTATCGAAGATTACTGGCACGGATTCCTGAATTGACGGCGATAGGTATGCGTACTAGCTAGCCTACATAATCTATGTGTGCCCGCGTGCGTGTGTGCGTGCGTGCCTGCGTCCGTGTGTGTATGTATTTATGTAGGTATTGCGTACTTGTATATGTATTTGTGTAGGTCTGTGCGTGCGTGCGTGCGGGTGGGCGGGCGGTTGGGCGGGCGGGCGGTCGGGTGGAAGAGCGACGTACGTGAGCGCGTATTGTAATGTACTCGCCAATTTACGGTACATAGAAATATTTTAGTAGCGACATGGAAAGGGACGGACCAAATTTTCAAAATTTTCAGAGAAAGATCTAAAGAAGAGAGTGCGCTATTCAAATTTGCCTGACGATTTTCATGTAATTTCGACGCAAAAATTAAAGCCGCGTGCGGTGGTTACCGATATCCGAGGAGGCAGCATTTTAGCCAGCCGAGCAAGCATCTATCAAATATAGTCATCTAGATGGCAAGCGAATCTATCAATAATTCACATTAGACTGCTCGAGAGACGACTATGCGACAATCTTGCCAATGACGCCAGCTGGCGAGTCATTCTGTGCAGCTTACAGGCCTGTACCCAGGATTGGCCTAAGGGGGGTTCCAAATCAAAGGAGTGCGGGTTACTGCGAGCGCCGAAGACGCGAAGCGATGTTAGGGGGTTCCGGGAGCTTTACCCCAGGGAAAATTTTGAAAATCTGCTTTAAAATGGTGCATTCTGAAGCATTTTAACAGTTTTCTTCTGGATCAAATATACCTAGCCCAATATATTTATTTTTTGATGGTTGGGGTGGGGGTTCGGAACCCCTGGAACCCCCCTTAGGCACGGAACTGGCTTAGGCACGTGGTGGGTTGCAGAAGGTCCTGCAACACAACACGAATCATGCCACTGATCATTGCCCGCGAGCAGCAGCAAGAAGTTACGATTTGTTTAGAAATATTCTCGAAGAAAAAGTTAACGAACGATTCCCAGAAGTCACGAAGTCACGTAGTGTATAGTTGTATATAGCAGATATTAGATATAGTGTGGGGGGGGGGGCTTCAAAACCTCAAGACAAAGTATCTTATACGCTGCTCTACAGACAGATTTATTGCTTGATCGTTAATAGATTTACTAGCTGTTACTATGTGGTAAGTACCCGAGCTGAAACGAATGATAGAGTTTTGGTGCTATATAGAATGAAAGCGCTATATGCCCGACCCACGCAGCGATGCCTGTAGTCTATTCTAAGACTTTTGAGAGAGACCACGTTTGTGTATAAAATTTTAAAAGATAGGGCACGGTTCATCATTATTTACAGTTGAATCGGTTCAATTTAACTACATCCTATTCTCATGTTTAATAGTAATATTCTCAAGTTTAATAATGGTACGATACAATCAAACGCCCGAGCATGTATAGTTGACGCACGGTGATTACATAGTGCTGGTCGGGTTTAATATTTCACCATTCACTAATTTCAGTATTTTCACTATTTTCAGTTAATTTATTAATAATTCATTTGCGGCATATAAATTGCTAGTATTCCGTTAGTAATCTGTAAAAATTGTGAAAAAGTGACAGATATAATAACGCCACAATTACGTTCACAGATAATTAATAAAATTCAAAAAATCTTGCTTTTAATTAATTAATATCGCCCGATATTGTAGGTGTGCAGCACAGCTATACCCGAAGTTATAACTGTGAATAAGCCGGGTATACACGCAGCTACTATTTACTCTCATTTTAAATGACTCGGTTACATGTTATATAAGCACCGCACGTATAAGAAAATGTTTTCTATGTTCATTAGTATAAGGTTCTTGACATCGAAACCAAGTACTGTCAACATAGGCAATATTTCTTCGCTCTCAACCCTCGATCTATACATTTTTAGGCAAAGCAAAAATATGTAACACGGTATACCTTGCACTTTTTGTTCTGTCAAAAAAGCGGATGTGCGCGTGGAGCCAGTTAGTATTTCTCTCAAAATAATAACAAAACAGGGAAAACGATACAGTAATCTCAGGATGACACTTAATCAATCATAATATAAATAGTTTTAATATTTTTATTCCGAACAAAAAACAATTTTTTTCCTGAAAATTACCAATTAGTATGACCTGCTGTGTCTAAATCGAGTACGATGTAAATATATTACGTATTGTACCATGAACATATGACTTGCAATACACAATTATGTGTTGCTTGTTATTATGGCAGGATAATTTTGCGTTACATGTGTCTGGCGCCGCTTCCGTCGTTAGGTTACATTTAAAACTTCTACCTGTCAAATATTTTTCTTGTTTCAACCTTTTCTTTTCTTCATTTCCACCTTTTCCTAAATTGGTTCATCTTAACTCACACTGTCTTTGAATGCATACTATAGTTTCCGCTGGGACGCCAGTCCTCCCTTTCGTCCTCTTCTTCCTCTTCCTCCTCTTCCTCTCTTTTCCTCCTCTCACTTTCTCTCTCTCTCTCTCTCTCTCTCTCTCTCTCTCTCTCACATTCTATTTTCCCATCTCTTTGTTGCTCTCATGTCGCCTTTTCGCAATTTTAGTTACACGTGCAGTTCCCCTCATTAACTGTGCATACTCAGCCGCTCTTTGTGTATTTTCTAATAGCTGCAAAGTGTCTACTTGTACGTGTAAATAACCTGACCATGTTCTGATGGTCTTGCTAACTGTACCTTGTCGATCCTAACAGAAATGCCACTCGTTAGATGTACATGCGCGGGGATGCAATGGAATTCATCAAAGATAAATGGTAACGTAGACGACATATTGATATTAAGTGCAGATTCCCGTGGCGATACAGTTCGCCGATTTTCTACACACACGGCAATTTCTACGTGCAGGTATTGGGAAACAGGGGATTTATTTTTTACGGGTTTTTAATATTTCCTGCCTTTATAGAAATTGCGTGTCACCCTGATCTAATCAACATGCACTCCAAGAGGCAACTTAACCACTAAAACGTAATCGGAATAATCCTTATATAAATTACGGATAACCGGTAGTACTTATACACTAAGTCCTAATACGTGCGCGTGCGATTATTACCGGACTTTACGAATTCCCCCGCAGAACTTTAATCTTAATCGTATAGCTTAATATTAATTGTATGCTTACGTGCAAGCACGCGCGTCAATATAATTAATTAAAAGTTTGATACAAAATCGAATGAAATATACATTGCTAACCCTTATACGATAGAGCGTGCGCTCATAACTGTCGCACAACTCTAAAGCGCCCGGATAACTAAATTGATTATTTCTTACCCCGACGAACCCGTTTTTTATGTACATTACGCCAATGTAGCGTTCTCGGGTAAGAAGCCTCACAGACATCTATTATGGACGGAAGAGCTAATCAGGTTCTACTCAGATTATTATGGCTTAACATTTTTGGTATATATTTTTGCGTTTTGTAAGCAAATATCAATAAAGCTTATTTTTCCGACTTCACAAGCTTGACTGAGCCAAAACTACAAATGGCAATTTTTTTATTAAATTAAAAAACATCGTTCTAGTGAAGATGTTTAGAGTTTTTTGCATAAAGCGAAAATCAACTTCCTAATGTCACTTAATTATTTTACAAAATGATAATTATTTTGCGGTGAAGGTCATTAGACAACTATAAAATTTGCATCATTATAAAGTTGACATTGCTGGGTTAATTTTCATACGTCGAAATATTTCTTCACAGAGATTTTTTCGACTAATTAATTTTACTGTGAATACGAGATTAGAGTTAAGCTGGAATTCGATGAAATATCGAGTATTTGTAAAGCTATGCATTGTTTATTGATTTATTGTTAACTGTAAGAGCTGGTTGGCAAAAAAGCACGCGCGATATTGCAGATGACAAATTTATAGGGGGGAAAGTGTCGTGTAGCCTCAGTACGGATACAGTTTGGTTTGCTGAATTGAATAAATATGTCAAAACAGATGGTTTCGACGTTCAAGATGGAAGGGTCGGCAGGGAGAGAATAATTTATTTGTTTACTTTTATTTCCCTTTGGATGTATAGTTATGTCAACGACCACTCTTCTTTCAGAACTCAATTACACACTGCTCAGGATGGTTGTTGCATGTCTATCTACGGAACAACTCATATATAGGGCTGCAACGTTGTGATATATAGCGCATTGTCAGCACAAGTAAAACGCTGCAGCATCAATTCCACACAAATTCGTAAATGTGTATTCTCAGCAGAAGGTGCATGCGAGTTCCCGGGCGAAACAGCGTCAGCGCACGTTACTATAACGTCTCACGACATATGCTAGTATCGCATATTGCCTGGTTGTTCCATAGAACTAGAATAGAATGGGTTGTTCTCGTAATAATGTAGGTCCTATTGTAGAAATATACAGCGCCCTCTGTCCTCGCCTCGCAAAATCGGCACTAATTCGAATTGGGATACCAAAATTATCTTTCAGTCAACAGATTGTGCGGAGAACGGCTCAATTGAAAGTTAATTTATGCAAGCAGACGGCGCGGGATGCCGGGAAAAGCGGAAATGGGGAAAAACGAGAGAAAATCGAGGGTGCGTAGCGGCCACCGGGCCATACCGCATCGTGCCGTCGTAACTCTTTACTCGTGCGTTCTTACGCATACTCTCGCCGTACGCAAATTCATCACCGACTTTACTCTGTCTTTACGACTACATTATAGCATATTTCTCCACCTGAACACTTTTTATGGCTGCGACAATATATAATGTAGTCGCCTTGGTGACACACCACGCAGTGTCTTTTAGCAGTCGCGGTGTTCGTTGGTCATCGGGGAACATCGGGGAACATCGGGGTCATCGGGGAATATAACGATGTACTTGGACTAGCAACCGTATAAACAGTGCCGGTGCACCGCTATGTTCCTCTGATAATCATTCTGCTCTGGTAATATTCTGTGGACGAAAAAAGGAGATTTTTTTAGTTTCCGTCACGTGACGCGCGTGCCAACAGCGCAACCGGCAGTTATATTAAGTGGCGATATGATATACTACTAGCAACTTTAATTTAATTTAATTTTTTTTTTTTTAGGGTAGGGTTAGGGTTATAGGTTTAGGGATTTAGGTTAGGTTAGTGTGGTTAGGGTTTTTTTTTTTTTTTTTAATGTGCCTAGTAGTCATATCTAAGTGCCTAGTAGTCATATCATATCGCATCTAACTGCCGGGTGCGCCAACAGCGGGTCCCAGGTGGGCTGTGATTTATTAAGCTGCGGCATCGCCTCGGCTGACACCGGAAAATTTGTTCTTGCAATTTAGTGATGGAGCACGCGCGTTGCTCGCGAAATAATTTTCGTGTGACCACAATGAGCCATCGTACAGCTATTACGCTCACAAATAAACCAATCGCGTGGATTAGGTGAAATAATTATACCTTTGGCGGATGTGTGCAGACGTTTTGTCTCTTTCCAACGAAAAGAGGCCGTATGGGATTTCAAGTTATTATAGGAAACCTAATTACCTAGACTTCTTGCACTATCCGCTGATGTGGTTGGTGGTTTTCCGATCCATGTTTTTAGTTACTCCAATGCCCCCGACCTGTAAATGATTGTGGTGTTGCTATCCCCGGCGTGGAGGCACAGTCACGTGATAAAGTTGACGGTATACTTCAAAGTCAAATCTTCCCAGTAAAGATTCCACAGTTACTTCGCTTACAGACATGGCCTATATCCCTAACCCTAACCACTAGTCCTAACCTAACCTGATCGCTAACCCTAATCCTAAAACTAGTCGCTGCCCACATTGCGTACTGTCCCTCACGCCCGGGGGATAGCATTCCCCTAATGAGTTGTGGTTTGAGGGGTGTTGCTATCCCCCGGGCGTGGAGGGAGGGTCCACGTGATACAGTTTGACTATTTTTATTCTAAAGATTAAGTCATGCCGATAACGATAAATGCAACACCTCCAACGCTAACCGAACACTAAATATAATATCTCGGAGCGCTATATATAGGCATTGTTTCCACAAAAATATGCTATGGTTGCGACAGATATCATCGAGCAAAAACCCTAACCCTAAACCTACTGAACACTATCCTAACCACTAGTGCTTGCCACGTTGCGGTCACCTCCCCACCCCGGGGGATAGCATTACCCTGGTGGAGTATGTAGTAATTACAGAGAGCTAGACCCTTTCATACATCTTAGGATTAAAAAATAACACATTTACCAAAGAATGCAATTATATGATATTATCAAGTAAAATGTGTGTTTTCATGGAAATACATCGGAAAACTACTTATCTACGATCATAAACCAGAGCAAAACATTTACAAATGGCGTTTGTCTCTGTTTGAAGGTTGCCTAAGTTGTTCGCCACTAGGGAGAAGTGGACATCACTCCGCCCACAATATCCGCTAGCCATCTCGCCACCGCATTGCGGCCTTCGCAAGAATTTTAGAATCGAGAAAAAATTGAAATGACAAATAATTTGAATGAAATGAATTTGGGATGGAAATGAATATGGGAAATGAAAATGGAAATTTTAAAATGAAAAATAAATTTGAATAAAATGACGTTGGCGATGAAAAAGATATGAAATGAAATTAATTTGAATGAAAATAAATTTGAAATAAAATGAATTGGAATGAAATGAATTTGGAAATGAAAATGAATTGGAATGAAAATGATTTGAATGAAAATGATTTAGAATGAAATGAATTTGAAATGACAATTGAATTTGCGAATGAAAATGAATTTGAAATGAAATGAATTTGGAATGAAAATGAATACAATAAAATAATAAAATATCCGTAGCCATCTCGGCCACCATAGTCGTGCAGGCGAACGTGCGCGCGCGCGTGCTGATAATAAATTATTACGGATAGCCGTTCATATCGCTGGAATGCCCCGTCCGTGTGTTATCTTGCACTAGTACGGCCGGTGAGCGTGGAGACACGGGCGCGCTGCTATATCTCCTGGATCTTTGATATTTGTGGTGAGCCTTCTGCGCCACCGTAGTAGGCCTACTGGGCAACGACGCGGAGTGAGGGATAAAAATCTAAATTCTCGCCGAGATACAGGTATAGCGTAAAAATTAGCGACGAGCTGAAAATTTTGCTCTAATTTGATGTATATGCGCAATGATAACAATCATGCGTGTATACGTTTATTTCGTCCTTATTAGCATTATACAACCGATCGGAGATTTCCCTTTGATCGAGTGACTCACGGATTTTAAACATAATCGCTGATTTATAATTTTGTTGACCCGCGTAGTTTTGTCTGGCGCGCTTTTGCTGTACCGTGTACCCAGCACGCGCACGTGCTAAAAAGGGTAAGCGATTAGTAAAAGTAGAGAGTGAGGGAGCGAACTAAACACAGCCGCCTTGGCCTAGGAGGCGATCACACGACGTGTAGCGACCGCGCACTCTTGCAGCTAACGACATAAGCCTATAGGATATACGGACAGTCGCATGTGCTCTGCGATATATATATATATATATATATATATAGCGATATATATATATGTATATTAGTACAAGCTAGCGAGAGTGTGATACCGACACTGCCGAGCAGCTGTCGCCGACGTTTGCCGATGGTAGCACGTGCGGCGTCCATTGTGTGTTCCGTAATAATTCGCGCGTTAGTAATAATTCGCGCGTTAGTAGTAATTCGCGCGCAAGTATTCACCTAGCCGCGACTGTCGAACGAACGAACGACTGCGCAGCGCATTTAATGATCCGCCGACGTGTCTGTGCTGCGCGTCGTTGGCATAGGGCACATCTCAGTCGCACGAGCCAGCTCTGCGAGCACCTATCATCGGCAGGTTGGTCGAGTCTTTGTCGTGACGGTCTTCGTATCCGTCGATCGCCGGGTTGAGGTGCGCTAGCGTGTACGCTCATTTACGGGTGTGTGTGTGTGTGTGTGTGTGTGTGTGTGTGTGGCTCGCCCTAGCGCTATATACTAGCATGTACATGAGTGGATGTGGCACAGCGGCACCCGCTGGTGCGGTGGTCGTGCCCTACAGCTACTACAAACAACTAATGAGGAGTCCGATGACAACAACAACTCCGGTGAGTGGGCATTGATTCCTTTACCCCGCCTCTTTCTTCTCCACCGCCTCTTTCCCCACCCCTTCCCTTCCCCTCCTCATCCTCATCTGATGATTAGCTATCGGGGGGGGGGGAGAAAGAGCGAACTCCCGACTTATAGAAACGTTCAATTCGCAAGTTTACGAAAAGCAATTTGTTCTCCGGCGCTCATGCATGTACCTATGTAATAGTGCGGTTTCGCTCGTTTGGTTGCTGCCTATAGAGGTGGCATTCCATTAAACTTATTATAAACGTATATTAATAAACTTATTATTACGTAACCTTATTGCTTGATTAACCACTTTATTGATTGACTTGATTATTTAATTGATTAATTATTGCCTGATTAACAAGCGAGCTTTCGGTAATCGTCCGACAACCCACAAGCACTTGAGCCGTTTCAAATAATTAAGTGATGGAAAATAAACTCAGACCAAAGTCTTAATGTTTATGTACGCTTTATCGCCTCCTATAATTCCATGACGCAAATGCACGCACGCGATCGAGCACTCGCGAAGATGGAAGATGGAATATAGAAAATACAAGAACTCTAACTTTCTGTGAGTTTGTCTCCAACGTCCGTGCGTGCGGCGAGTTTGCGTGTTGCAGAGAAGAATTTCAGCGGCTTTTACGTGGAATTAATAGGCGATATAGAGAGTATATAAAAATTAAGATATAAATAACAACCTCAAACCCGGCCCGAGTGCTCGTGCGGCGACCTGCCAGTTTATTGAGAAATGCGCTGCAATACATGTATACAGACTGCAGACTTCCAACGTTCCTTGTTTTGCATCTCTGCCACAGTCTTGAGTGAGCTGCCATCATCCTATCCTGCGCCACCGTGGTGCCACGGCTACCTGGGGAATAATACTTTTATTGGCTAATGCGCCCGCTAACGCTATAACGGTCGGAACATTATCAAATGAAAAACAGGTTTCAGTTAATTTGGCCAGCTTTGCGCGCGGATGCCGGAGTGCTTTTCTCCAATATAATGAGCGGGTGTTCATAAATATCGCATGCCGTCTGGATGAGAGCGATACACTTACGCCAGGAAGCAGCCACACGCTGGGGAGAGTGCGTCGCGATAACGCGTGGTATTAGTTAGGGCCTGTATTCCCAACCCCCGTGATAAATGACTGACTGCGCTCTCGGTTGTTCGTAGCTGAAGCCACGCTCGCCCGCAATACTGTCCGCGTCGTGCTTATAAATTACGCGATCGCAAGCTATTTGCGGCTATTAGCGAATATCAATATGGCCGGCCACCTGCTGGCTGCGCCGTTTCAGTGGCAACGGTGTCTCGGAGGTATGATCACCCGAAAAGCACGTTGTTGTGACCTCCATATGAACTTGACGTGTGTTCGGTTACTTCGGTAATTACCTTTTACAATGATCGGTACCTGTATCGCAAGCTAACGACGTGCACACGCACATGAACGCACACATCGCTTGCACGCACGCACGCACGCACGCACGCACGCACGCACGCACACACACACACACACACACACACACACACACACACACACACACACATGGACACCTAAATATCGCTATGTACTCGCGAACGCACGCGGGCAATGGCAACCGTGGCCTCTGCTTGAGAAGGCTAACCCCACGTGTCTGCAATTTTTTCCTGTGCTAGGCCCACGTGTGCGCGCGCGCCAATTTTTTTGCTGCATACATACGACCGCATGCGAGATGCGCCATTTTAGACGCAATGGCGACCTTTCGTGTCAGCGTTCGGGGGTAGCCGAGTTATTTAATATGTTGACCGACGACGTAGACTGATTTATTTATGCACTAAGATGAACATCCTCGGCGTGCCAGAAACATCCGGACCTCATAGAGGTTTGCCGTGCCGGCTGCTCGACTAGCTCGCCGACGCATGTGTGCGGAGCTGAGACGGGCCCCGGGCCACGGTCCGCCTAGCTCTAGAGCTATAGCCCTTCGCTCTGCCACAAGCCTGCAGCAGAGCGAAGGGCTATAGTTCTAGAGCTACGGTCCGCCCAGCGGGCGGGGGCAGTCTGCAGCGCGCCTCAACCTCCGAGCAGGTTGTAAGAAACGACGTATGTATGATTGGGTTTCGTCGCACATATGGTCGCCAGACTGCGGCTATAAGACACTAGTGTGATCTGTGCAATTAGCCTGCTAGCCGCCTACCGGCAGATTTTCGGCACGCGCAGTCGTACGTGAGGTTGCGGAGGTACGCGACCGTGTGTGCCTTCATCAGTTATATACGTCTGTCTGTTTCGTTCTCTATTGCGCTCTCTCGCTCTATCGCTGTCTATCTCTTGCCTGTACACGCACTCGCTCTCTTTACTTCGATCTCGACAAATCAAGCACAGCCGAGTTGGTGAGAGACGGTGACAGCTGTTGTGCTTTGCTTCTCGTGTGGCGTTTACTATTGGCACTGTTAGCCGTTACACCCGACGTTACGGTGGTTCTACGACGAAGTGACAAGGGAGACGGAGAGTGGCACGGCTGTGGATGGTAAGGCGATATCGAGTCTACTACTTCTCAGCGCTACGGTTGCTTAATTATATCAGTCTTCTTAACATTCAAATCCCGTCTGAGTGAAGCGGAAACGTGCGTAAAATTGGATGCGATGCCTGCCGCTGCGTGAGGAAAAATCGAAGAGCATCTCCATCGACTAACTGATTGTTGGAAGTAAGAGAGAGAGAGAGAGAGAGAGAGAGAGAGAGAGAGAGAGAGAGAGAGAGAGAGAGAGAGAGAGAGAGAGAGAGGGGGGGAGAGAGAGAGCGGCGGGGGAAAAACTGCCATAGCCGCGAGAATACTCGGGTCGTTTCCCTCTGAAAATACCACGTCGTGGTTTACGATAAACGTTTAACGAGCGCAGTGGTCGACTCGACTTGTGTATAAGAAGCCGTGTGAAGAATAACATTAGACGATCAACTCGTGCGTTGATATCCACGTGAAGAACCTTAGACTGGCGCGCTGAACTATCTGTCGCTGTTTTTCACCGCGGTGATTGCACGCGTCAGATAGGCTAACGCCCATCTATCGGGCAGCCATTGTACACCGATAGTTTTCTTCGCCTTCATTCACAGTCCGTCGACTTTAGAGCGAAAGGTATCACGAAGTGAACGCGGCTTCGGCATTGAGACGACTCGTTATCAAAATCTGAAGCTGCTCCAAGTTGAATATCTCTAGTGAATAACAGCGAGGAGTAGCGCCGTAAAAGGCGGTCAATGCACCGTCCTGAAATTAGTAGACACATAAGCCGACAGCGCTGCTCGTCTACGACCGATCGCGTTGCACGCAGAGCTGGGAGACTCGCAGACGTGGCGGGCCAGTGCGATCCTAATACGATGGCAATGGTGCAGGGCGAGAAGGGGCTAGATGCCTGGTCGCAGCCCCAGTGGATATATCCAGGACAGGCCGGATGGGTAAGCACGCTTCTGTTTTCGTAGATGCCAGTCGTACTGATGGGATGTGCACTTACAGTACAAGCGGCTGTGTATATAGACTACACAGCAGCGTCTCTGTGACGCGTCTCTGACGTCACGAGACGACATTTTGCTTATACTGCCTAACGACAGATCTCGTGCTAGCTACGTACTATAATACTCTACGTAGACTAATTACGTAATCCGTGTCGCGCCAAGTTTAGTATAGAGTGCTTTTGCATTGGCGGGGGGGGGGGCGAGTTTATATCGGTTCGATTCACTCCACGTTGTGATCTGTACGTTGGTCGGAAAATAATTCTAAGTGAGTGGAGTGAATCTAAGCGATGATGGATGTCTATAAACGCATTCCGGATGTCCTGCATGGCGGGTGATTCGCCCCCCTTCCGTGTCGCCATGAATAAAATATCCATATAGGGATTTCTGATATCCGATTGCAATAAGCCGTGTCTTCATTCTCTGATTGACCCGCAAGAAGTCAGCCAGGCCGCATTTCGCTGTGATCAGAGAGTCATTGAATTGCGACCCAACCAGTAATTTGCCCCGGCATCTTTCCATTTGCAATGATAATTTTCATAAATAGTCATACCCATATGTGCATGCATGACTCGATCACATATAAACTGGGGAGCAAGAGCAAAAGAGAGGGCATATAGATATTATAGGAAGAGAGAGAGGGGGAGGGGTAGAGAAAAGGAAAACGATATATAGAAATTAATGAGATAATGTGGTTTTCGGTTTGGACGGGGGATTTCGCTTTAGATATATAACATCATTAGGTGCGGATACACCACGTAAAAAGCATATCAGCAGGCATCATGCTACATATACATTAGGGATATGTCCCTCTCTCTGTGTTGCAACAAGGGGCTTGCCCTATTAGCCAAGCGATAAGCTAAATCATCCCGGGTGCCAGATAATGCAGAACGTTTTCTGGAGCGAAATACATACGCATTACACCAGGAGCGAATATAAATAAACATATTACACACCAGGAGTGAATAAAAACAAATTTATTTTTATTCAGTCCTAGCTTGCATGTACAGCTCCCGCTGGTAATGTTGAAGTATGCACGCGGGCGGCTATATTGTCGGCCAAATCACCCTGCCATGTCATCAAACCATTACAAACTATAGCTATGGGAAGTGTTCAGTTACTGTATAACTCGTTAGCCGACACGATGTGGTATAATTGTAATCACGCTAGCTCTATAGAACTATAGCCCTTCGCTCCGCCACAGGCCAGGCTGGTAGTTCTAGAGCTGTAATCAGGATAACCCACGCGGATCCCAGATTATCACGTATAGTACGCGTGTATGGTTGCGCGGAGTCTCACGTCGGCATACCTAGAAGTCTCTCTGCCAGCCAATAGACACTCCTTTGCCTAGCTCAGTCATATTCTAATACAGTAGTAGCATTCATTCGCGTAGGCATGGCGCACATACTACGCTAGCGAACTGTTTCCCACATGGCACGTAACTGCCTGTCGTCTTGGGATGTAATCGTTTCCGAATAATACACGCACATTGCTGCCCTGTGTCTAATTAGCATCAATAAAACTACTTCGTACCTCCCGCACCCCCCACGATTACCCACAATAGTCGCAGGCACGCTGCCATAGCTGTCGCCTTGTTGTCCTAATGTCGTGGTCCTTCGCGCCTTTGCGCATGCTGGCCGCGATGAAAGCACGCTACCAACCAGCTGGCTATCTGTTGGCGACTACTACCCATCCCAGACGCAGATGTGGTGTCCAGCGCACTTGCACCCCCGATGTTCGCCACGTGGGTGGGTAGTGTTTAGCAATGGGAGGATGCTGCACGTCTGCCTGCCTCTCCGTGTTTGCTATATATAGTCATCGATATATAGTCAATCTACAAGAGCAAGACTTTTAACAAGACGATATGAAGTCTTATGGGGACTTTGAATAGCAATCGGAAAGCTTACGACGCTAGGCAGAAGATCACGTTTTGTTCCAATACGATAAATTTCCCATTTTGGCGCAAACCTTATATTTACGAACAAAATTTCCAACCTCGGATATTAAACTACACGTCCTTAACCTATAGGTCTTTTTCGTTCGCCACAGTTTCCTTATCCGTGGCATCTCCTATGCTGTATATCTCTGTTATATATAGCTATCTCACTCTCTCGTTTCACTCGCTATATATATATATATATATATATATATATATATCAGCAAGCGCTAATAAATACCTTATTATATGAATTTATACAAGAGCTAATATTACCTCTATTATTAAGGTTTATTAATAAGGTTTATTAATAAGGTATTATTAGCTCTTGATATATATTATATTATATTAAATTTCTATTACGCTATTTATTAGCTCTTGATATCACGGAGGTATTTGTCATAATTAGCTCCTGATGTATATATATATATATATGGCTGCGATGAATATTGTAGTGTAATTACTGGTGCAAAAGAATGTCACATGTCATGAAACGTAGCCAATGTTGCGAAATAAACAAAACAAATCAATATTGATGACACTTCTCCTAAACATGGTTTCTCGATACAAATAGCAAATGTGATATAACTGCGTCTGCACCATGAAATATTTGTATAATATATCACGTAACATAATTTTTTTCTCAAAATCAGTCGCGAAAGGCCAGTGACACCTACCAACAGGAATTTTTTTCATCAAATTCCGTTTTTTGTTTATTTTTTCGTTGTACCAGATATAGCTATTATACTTGCTATTACTCCAAACGCAGAATTTCCTATATCATATTGGCTATCGACGGCGGAAAGCGTGTTTCCAGCACGCATAGTCGCACTGATCAGCGGGCAACATGGATTTGTATCACGCCACGTAGAATTATGAGAACATTCTATCTACTGGTCGCACTTAAGGTGATCGTAAAACAAAATTTTGTTCGAGAGAAACACTACGTGTCCCGTGCAGGCCAGTCGGGTGTTGTTACACCGCCGAATTACGCTGCCTTTATCGCACACAGACGTACAGATATAGCAATTCGCCTCCTTGAAAACGGAAAAAATGCAGTACAATCTCGTGCCGCCGGAATAAATTTCACCATGTAATCGAATCTCCTTACCCCAAGGCGAGCGACGTGGTGGAGTTACGCGGACACTAAGCCCCAGACGCACTGCTATTTTATATCCCGCTCCTCCCGCTGTGACCTCGCGCGTTGTGAGATACCCGAGTTTAGTCGAACGCAATAAGACAAGTAGTATCAGTTGTGTTCTGTTTCCGCAGGCGAGCGTTAGGCAGAATTTAAAAGATGGTTGCCCATTTAGCCTTTTTTTCATCGTTCGTGAGCTAACAAGCGATGCTGTGTAATCGATGTACGCTAATGGCTTCTTTAACCCCTTCACGCGCAGTTTTCAGATGCGAAATTTAAACCGAATTTACTCGTGCAGCTAAAATTGAGACTCTCTATTCGAGTGATATAATTATGTACATTCAGAATAAAATATGCATGAGTACTAACGCTCCACCTTCCTTCGCCCTCGGCAACACCACGCTACTGTGTAATAAACCGTACGCGCGATATTTTTAATCACATGAATGTTCTCTGCGTTTATCCGCTCTGTCTTTCACGCCATGTTAGAGCCTCGGCTATAGAGGAAACTCATCCGTTCCTGTCTGTCGCACGCAAGTATCGACAGGGTTCCTCATTTGTGCTTCAACCGCTCTGCTCCGTGTTGTTTCGTGGGGGAGCTTTCGACGTTTCGTTTTGTCTGGGGGCCAATTGACTGCATTTCTGACACTCTCGACCCATTCTTCCATTACCAGCGTCTTTCTAATGATGGCGCAACGCAGGCCTTCGTGCGTACACTGTACACACAGGCCTTGGTTACAGACGGTGAATTCATCCAGACATGTGTCAAATGAGAATAGCTTCGACTGGTTTTTCTCTGTCATATGTCAGCATTCTAGCCTATAAGGAATGGTTGACAGCCAGGGTTTATCGCATGCCGTCTTGCCACGCATACCGCATAATTCAGTACGACTATTCCAACACGCTCTGCTCGACGCTTTAAGTAGCTAGTCTACACACGGCGATCGTAAACGGATATATCTATTATATTATATTATATTAACTAGACTAACAGAATCTTCTGGCATATCAAAGAATCGCGTGTAGCGTCGGATAATTCTTTGGTCCGTATAATATAATTATTCAGCAAACAGATGCCGTCAATTTCTAAAGGACCATCACCAGCCACGTGACGTATCGAATCGATGCGCCGCACCCCTCTATATGTCGAGTAGTGATATTCACGACCGAAACGTATGCCCTATACCACATATAGCACCTTATGAAAGAACAGGCGATTGCAAACTCATTGCCGATTTGCAAGAGCAGTTTCCGAGTCATCCGTTATCATGTTGGTACAGATGCAAGGAGCCGAAAAACACGCGCGCGCTCCGACCGCACGTATACATGCATTTTCGTTACACACGAGCGCGTTTTTTTTCTCCACTTACAGCACATGGTACCTGCTCAGATGAATCCAGCGCTCTATCAACAGTATGCTCAGAACGGGGAGGAGCCGACGGGGCCCGGTGCTGCCGTGTACGCCCAGCCAGCGCCGCAACCTTACCCGCAGGTGTCGACGGCCGACTCGCTCAAGGAGCAACAGGTGGTCGTGCAGAGCGCCGCCACGTGCTCCATAGCAAACGGCGTCGAGCAGCAGACGGTACGTACGTGACTGTACGGTGCGCACGCACGCACACGCACGCACGCGCGCACGCACACACTTACGGACATATAAGCACGTGAGATTCCGTAAACGCCGTCAACTACCCTTCCACGCGAAAGCAGAAAACCTGGCTTGAAACGATAGACTATATACCTCATCCCAAAGCCAACCTATAGACAAACAACCTACAGCCAATAGACTATACCTCAACCAGGAGCCGGATAGCCTTGCAGCAACAGTATCGAGTGATTTGATCGCTCGGAGACGAGTTCTATTTTCGTCTTCACATTATCGTTCGGCAGCCACCTATATCTTAATTTAAATGTCATCCATTTACTCGGTTTGGTGGTATAAATGCCCGTCGCACGATTAACGCTTCCCCTTCTCGTCGATGAAATCGTCCGTATAACAAAGTCAAAATGTGCGAGAGGTGGGGGGGGGGAGAAATTAAACGAAGACCGAATAAAGGTTTGCGAAATGTCGGCGCGTGGTTTGCAATGAGTGAATGAATGAACGAGCGCAGCAGTATCGATCCATGAGGGCTTCACGCGAGGAGCAAAGCGGAGGAGGCGCCATATATACGCTATATATATATATATATATATATCAAGAGCTAATAAATACCGGTGTTTATTAGCTCTTGATATATATATATATATATATAAATATAAATATATATATGGTCGTTCGAGCCATGCGCCGCAACCTGATTTAGTGATTTTATCGCACACTGTATGTATATATGTATACGACACGTCGTATATGACATTTTTACGCCGATCAGTGTCGACGGATAGGTTGGCATTCGACTGCATGCATGAGAGATGCACCCAGAGCTGTCTTCGATAGTACATCACGCAGGCGGTGCTACGTGTCGAAACTGCAGTGTTGCACACGCGGCGCGCCATGACACTCTGCCAATTAATATTCGCACGGAGCTTGAAAACTGTTGAAATCGAAATCGTGGCATGAGGCGGCGCACATCTGGTATGCACCTGCTGCTACCGTGTTCGTGCGTGCGTAGGCCTACTGTGGACTACCGACGCGTAACGTGCGTTGCCAGTCTCATCGTGCTATTCTTCGAATTCGATATCGCAATGATTTCGAATATCGCTTCCTCCCGTTACAATTAAGTCCAGTCAAGCAGATAATGTTAGAACGTCTGAGACATGGTGTGGCCCAACGGCGTCAAAAACATCAATGTTCAAACGCAATTGGCGATCTGGTGATCGCCTCCTGGCCACAGCTCGAGATTCATTAGTTATTATCGATTGGGTAACCTTGACCCTGGCTATACTTACAGATCCCCGTCTTTTGTAGTAAAAACTAGCATCGAGACGAAAGCAATTGGACAGTATATTTAGGGGTTTTACAAGATCTATCCATAAACGATTTGTAATCATGTTCTGGTCATTCAAATAATTACGTACACATGCCATCTGTAGTTGTTAATACCGCGATTGTCCGTAAATACTGACAATACTAGTGTCAAGTACATGTCTTTTCACGTCCGTGTCCGCATATTGTGTGCTCTCTGGATTTATTAGCTCTCTTTATTTTTACAATACGTACCATCAGTCAGCTACTCAAGCGGCCGCTGAAACGAAAACGGGTGATCAGTTTATTTATCTCGTTCTCACAAACCATCGCTATACATTCATGGGGCTAGGTTCTTGGCTAGCCTATAGCTGTAATGTAGAGTACGGTAGAGACTCGTTTGCCATAAACTGCAGCTGCTACATCGCATTTCACAAGCCCATTTGGCAGCTTTTATCCTACCTTCAGGAATCCTGCCAACCCGCCACATGGTACTTCATGGTTACTGCGAACATGTCGGTCTCGCGAAAATCTCACAAGAATCCTAAACAAGCCCATTATGAGTCCTAGACATGCAGCCTGCATGGTCCGTCGATCTGGGACATGCCAGACCACAAAATCCACAAACAACTTCTCCATACTTAACACGAGTGAAGGACAAAAGACAGTTGTTGACAAGAGGCTACCCAACACTTTATGTCAAATTATCGCCATCCGACAGAGACCATATGCAAAGCCTTGTTGAACATCAACCAGGCATCTTTCGCTGTTCCTAATGTACACGAGTATGCGCCTCGAGAACACGATTGCTCAATCACTCGAGGGCACACCGAAACAGAGTAACCGACTCTTGTTGCACTTTCATCTCTAATATTAAATCAACAAGACAGGTATCATGGTCATGCTCATCCTAGAGTGTAAAAAGAGAGAGAAAAAAGAGTAAGTAAGCACAGACAATAATCTGGGGGTGCAGGTCTCTTATTGTCCCCATGTTGCAGTCTCACCGAGTTAGTTTCTTTATGTATTTTACAAAAGTTATAATATGACAGTCAAGCGGACGCTGAGGCAAAACGGCGGATGAGATTATATATTGTGTTTTCACAATCTTTAACGATACATTCTTCCCGGGAATCAACTACTAGCTATAGTTTGGAATGTGTACTGATGGTTTGCAAAAACGCATCACCCTGGCTATCAGTCTTAATGGAAGCAAATCGCAGCATCTTAGTTGATGTATTGCGCAGAACTTGTTTTTCTCTGACGTTTCAAACCGAGTTTTGTCTGCAATTCTCATTGCGGCTGAACACAATCGACTACAAACAGCCTGATTGTTGCGAAATTAATCTGGGCTTTTTGATCTGCTCTGAAATCACGACGATTGCTGCTTGTTCGCAATCTTTAGACGGAAATGCCTTTTTATGTGTGCGCCCGCATTTTCGTTAGAAAGTCAGTAAACGAATGCGTGACAGAGCTCCAAGACAAAGAGATAATAGCCGTAACCCCCACAAGGCAATCCGTTAACATAATGCTAATGCATAAGCCTTCAATAAAACCCCTCAATGCATGCTTTAAGAAGAACATCTTGGAGAAAAGTTGTATTATTAACAGAATTTCTCTCGCTATTAATTTGAGCAGTAGTCGAGGGTCTGCATAGATAATTCGTAGGTGTCTGGTTATAGTGGTATCTATCTATCTATCGTCTAAATCTGCACACAAATCACGTGCGCGTTACTAATCCCATGCTCACCCGATATAGGAGCCTTGCATCTGAAATGACTCTATAGATCATTCGCAGAGAACCCAATTCCGTTCAGGGGGTCGGGGTAGCGACAGATATAACCGCGGCCGAACTCAATGCTAATGAATATTGGTAGATATCAGTTTATCTCACTGGCTGTGTTGGTGACACAAAGGTTACAAAGTACGCGTGAAAATTCTGGATAGTTGGTTGCCGTTCGCAGGGTGGCTGCACGTCGGTTTCTTTTGGCAGTGCGTTTCCCTCACGATCGCGTATTTACGTTGCCTTCTGACTCTCCCTCGTCCCCCTCTCCCTGACTTTTCATTCATTCCTGCTTAGCTCGCTATTCATCCTGCGGGATTTCTTATGCTACACACGAACAACCGTCAGCAAATATTGGCACCAAACCATACTTTTTTCCTTCCGATGACGAAGAAATAATGCGAACGATCGATAGGCCGTGATAAAATTAATGAACTCCTTCTACTTCGCACGCTACGATATTCCTGCGCGCGCGCATTCGTTGCGCGTTTGTCGGTTTGTTTATTTGTTGGCTTGTTTGACTGGTTGATTATATCATGTGCCCGTTGGGGTCGTTTGTACGACGCCGCATTGCAGCTTTCAATGATTGATTCAGTGACTGCGCACACGTTTGACGTTAACACGATGATAATTATTTCACGACAGGAATTGAGGGCCACCGTTTTTAGTGCGCTTAAATATTTAAAGAGCAAACAGAACAACAATGAGATGGATTCATATCGGAAGAGCATCAATTTCTCAGAACCGAGTATACCACGATTAAATATTGGTCCAATCAAGCTACTCAGTGGCGCGTGTGCACGCTGCAAACAGGCGTTGTGACGTCGTCACTTCGGGAATCATTATGTAAAGTTATTGGTTCTACCCGGCGGCTGACCCTGTGCCGTATATACTACCACACCAGTAGCGCTAAACGCCCCCTGCAGTCGCCACCAGAGGGCCACTCGCAGTTCGGGGTTTTGATGCAAGCTCCAATCGACATTTCTGCGTCGAAGAGTGGTCCCGTGGCACATTGTCCCGTCTGATGGGACATGGCTCTACTGTTATCGTCTGGTAAATTGTCAGTGCCCCCAACTATTTCCACCTAAACATTTCCAAAACTACAATTGCTGATTGAAGATGACTACTTGAAGGAGAGTAACCTTCTGCGTATCTTGATTCGCTCATTTACGCCACGGCCGCCATGTTTGGTTACTGGTCTATTATTCGAATTCAGCTGTACTTGCAAATCAACTACTATTTAGATACTGCTAAGCCTTCTTAACTTTTCATTAAGCACAGTGAAATGTCAAAATATTGTTGAAAACGCCTGTATTATATCGTATAACTGAGTATATAACGTGGTATGAGGCGCTAAAAGTGCACGAAATTTCAGGGGCTGAGAGCTAACAGCAGCGTTAAATTTTAGACGGGTGGTTGGTCCATGATATACTGTTAAAATCGGCTAGGTTTAACAAAAATAACGATTCTAACTCCATGGAAACGAACAAACCAACTTATTAGGGGTCACCGCGCATGCAGTCAAATGCGTAGCTCTTTAGGTTATTATTGTTTTTTGCCAAAAGTGAGGCGCGCATTAGCACGAAGCAGTAGTACACGTCTGTACTTATACGTATTCCTTTCGTTTTAGCGTACTCTTTACATGGCTTCCGTTTTGCTCGCAATTACGTGGCATATGCGTACACGCATGCATATACATAAGCACGTTTCTTTAACTCGAGTTTTTTGCCGGTGACGTTGCGATTACTGGTTGATTGGAGTCTTGAAATTGTGCCGCGAAGCATAAGACGACAGTACGTAAAGAAGCTTTTGCTTGCTATAGGCAGAGAAACGACTTAGGCGCACACATGTTGTTAGCGCAATGGATAAACTGATACGTCTTATAGAAGTTCGATAGCTGTTAGGCTAGGTCGTGTGTGTCGAATCAGTAATGGAATAAGTCCATTAGCATATTTATTTTTCTGCATCCGGCGACATATAAGCACAGAATGATTCAACAAATTACGGGCCTCGACAAGTGTCCCCTTGCTCATTCATTAAACCGTTATATGGCAGCATGTTTATTGCAGATATGTTTTATGGGTGTCTTTGTGCGCTCACACAGGCCTAATTGTGATTAATAGAACGCCCAAGGCTTCATTGCTAATGCGCGTTTCCTCAAAAACACAAGTTTTGGAATTAACGAATGTAATTATAAATGTTGTTTATCACATTTTGAAATATGTTCAATACTATTATCAGGGCTCGACAACTAATGATGGTTATTGTAGGAATAACTTCAATATATATACACTAATAATAGCACACTTCATTATAACACTATAAGGAAAGAGCGGATACCATCAGAATATATGAATAAATATTTAGATTGTGTAATTACAGTGAATTTATTCGCTATTCTTGTACATAGTAGGTTAATGTTTCTGATGAGTATAAACACTTTCTATTGCTGCCACGAAAACAGCCATGCATTTATACGTAGTTTATTGGAATACTCGGTGCGCACCACGGCCAGCAAGTTCATTTCTCTGCATTAGTGTTAGCAGAGGTCGTGCTTAGCATTAAATGAGACCGATTGTAGATGCACAGCAGTTTGTGCGAAGGCGACACGAGCTAGCTGGAACGGTTTTATAAGAAACACACTACCCTATCCGATCTCCATACAGATTCTCTCTCCCCCAAACATGAATGTGAATAAATTATTTCCTAATCGTTGCGACTATATGTAACGAATTCGTTGTTCATTATATCTTAGCAGATCGTATATGAAGATGGACCGTCAGGAAATATATATATATATATATATATATATATATATATACTATATATTATACATATTATATATATGTTATGTTGTCGTTTGTTGTCGCCTGACGAAGAGACATATGTTCACGAAAGCTCGCGTGGTAAAATTTGGACACCTATATTTCTATTTTTAAATTTATCTTATATATATATATATATATCAAGAGCATATAAAGAAGGGCCTTCTTCATATGCTCTTGATATATGTATATACGTACTGTTAATACCATTAGACGTGTTTATATGTAGCAGAATTAAACAAGCATGCATCCACCCATTATGTTAGTTTATAACTCGATAATCACGCCCATCTGTTACGTTAAAGCTGATAGATGTAACGCTACGGCGCCGCGTTTGGTAATTGTTTATTGATTCTTCGAAGCCAGGAGAATAATTTCATGAGGGGTGTTTTAGGAGTACGATTGCATACAGGTATATACGCCTTAGCATATAGGACGTCCATACAGCAGGAGATCTTTGCATCGATGTACGCTCGCCAGATTTATTTCATTTGGCATTCAAGATATACAAGCACGTGATATATGCGCATGTAAAGTGTCTCTTTGTATGTGCCAATCAAATCGAAGATGCTCCCGCTAGGTTCAATGATTTCGTTCGCTTAGGCTGCATGCTGGCGAGATAGAGATAGCAGCACGCTATTTCCGCTTGCATTCTCCGGCAGGCCGCTTTCTTTCGCGTACGTGTAACCTCCTCGTGTGCTGGCGCCGTCGCAGCTGTTGTATACAGCAGGGCCATGCAACACGATTGCAATTCACAATTCCCATGCACCTCCCATCTATATGCACACTGGCGCAGTATGCGTATACATGCATGCATGATGCACGTGGTATCTGCAGATGCGCGCTATTTTAAATAATCCCGAGCAATATCGAAAGCGCCCGGCGGAGGGATAAAGAGAATTCTTGTTTCACACAGTAATCTCCCAGTGCGCATGCTGTAGGCGAAGCCATATGCTTGCTTGCCGCCCCTAGCATCTCTGTGTGTATGAGTGGGTTGGGGAGGGGGAGGCAAGACTGATAATGAGCCAGAACATCCGCAGAGTACGTGTTGTCCGAATTTGTTTATTGAACGCTGCCTTTTTTGCTAAAGCGAGATTATTTGACGATTGGGAAATTTCGGAAGCAAATGGCCTCAGATGCACTTATTTGTGTAAATTTATTGCTGGCATTTTATAATTCTGTTGCAAGTAATTCCGGATCGTTTGCCATAACTGTTATGTTTAGTCAACTCAACCCATATTACTTTATGGATGTGCGTGCGTGCCAACGTACGTGTATTCGTGTGTATGTGTGTGTGTGGGGGTGTATGTATATATATATGTGTGTGTGTGTGTGTGTGTGTGTGTGTGTGTGTGTGTGTGTGTGTGTGTGTGTGTGTGTGTGTGTGTGTGTGTGTGTGTGTGTGTGTGTGTGTGTGTGTGTGT